>NC_134780.1:88105235-88110235 GCF_046742065.1 Oratosquilla oratoria | reverse complement strand
CATATGTATATATACATGTATATGTATATATATATATATATATATATATATATATGTATATGTATGTATATGGATGTATATGTATGTATGTATTTTTTCAACCATGATTCACTTTTAATTTCCATTCCATCGCGGTCGAGACTAAGAAGCTCGAAGGAAGCATAAATATTGGAAACTTAAACGTGGTCGCGCCGAGGACTCGAACTCGACTCGGACGTGACAAAGTGTCAGTGACTAAATCCACTAACTACCATTGGTCTTCGGGCTTTGGCTCCGCTTCTGGGTCCTTGTGGACCACGAGAGGCCACAGTAGGTTCCTGGTGCTTATAATCTAATGGAGATGTTTATGTGGCTCAAAGGCTTTAAAAAGGGTGACTCAAGCAAGGTCATCATATTAAGACAACACGGCAGGACTGGCAGTAATGGATTTAAACTGGACAAATTTGGATTTAAGAAGGAAATAGGAAGGAATTGGTGTACTAATAGGGTGGTCAACGAATGGAATCGACTTAGTAACCATGTAGTAAGGGCTGGAACTATCGGTTATTTTAAGAGATGGTTAGACAACTTTATGGACTGGGATGACAGGTGGTAATGGACATGGAACTGCCTAGTGTACGCCTTATGGTCTCTTGCAGTCTCCTTTATTCATCTCTTATGTTCTAAATAATCTTGTATTGTGGCACAACTGTGTTAATTAAGAAGTGTGAAAGGAGAGAGAATATTTAAAGGTTTGGAGGAAAACTGAAGTTAGGATAGAAAGTGGGTGAAAGAAAATGGAGAATGGACAGAGGGGGAAGAGGAAGAAACGTTGACGATAAAGAGGAGAATGGGAAGATAGGACGAACTAAGATTCTATCTCAAAGAAAGGAAAACGAGCGTTGAACGAGAACAGAAAACGGAAAATGTACCACTGTGGAAAAAAAGGAGTAGAGTACGAAAACAGAAAATGGAAAATGTACCACGGAGAGAAGAAAGGAACAGTGGACGAGAATAGAAAACGGAGAATAGAGATCAAAGAAAGACAAGGAAAATGTGGTGAAAGATGAACGGTGAGCGTGAGGAAGGCAAGCGACGAACAGAGAGATGTGAACAGTGAAGAGTGAGAATTGGCAGTATGAGAAGTGAACAGTGAGATAGGAAGGGTTTATGGCAAAGTATAAAAGGTTAGCAATGAAGAGTGGATAGACACTGTAAGGGGGATACAAATGGAAACTAAGAAAAAAAAAAAAAAAAAAAAAAAAAAAAAAAAAAAAAAAAAAAAAAAGAAAATACACTTAGTAAATGGGGAGGGTGAGAAGACGATTCTGTTGAAGAATAGACTTCCCACAGAGGCAATCGCATGAAGCTCCAAGTGACTTACTAAGATAAACATTGAAGAAAGTTGTCATAATGCCTATCTTTTGGTTATTTTTGTTTGCGTTATACAAATTATTTTGTTTACATATTGGTTATTTGATATTTCAGCTATTCATTACTGTACCCGACTTTGTTCTAGACAAAAATTTCTACTGGCGGGGAAAAGGATTGAGTAAAAAACACAGAATAAATTGATAAATAAATAAAAAATATATACATTTATATACATTTAGAGACAACGATGGAAAGGACAACGTAGGAAATGGAGGGTAAGAGATAAGGAAGAAAAAGAAAAAGTGACAAAGAGAGAAATGAATGGACATCAGAAGATTTAATATAGAAAGAATACAGACATAAAGAAGTAAGTAAATATTAAAAAAGTGACGACAAAAAAAGTGAAGGAAGAGAATGGAAAAGAAGAAAGAATAATTAGAATAAAGAAACAGGAAGTGGGGAGGGGAATCAAGGAGCCTTGAAAAGGGACATGGACGCGTAGAGGACACAGGTAGTGGGGCAAGGGAGTAGGGCAGACAGGAGGGAATACAAACAGTGGGCAAAGAGTTCAGAAGTGTATATGGTGGAGCTAGGATAAAGGATGAAGGGGTGGAGGAGGGAAAGAGAGAAGGGGAGGAGAAGAGGGAAGGGGAGGAGAAGAGGGAAGGGGAGGAGAAGAGGGAAGGGGAGGAGAAGAGGGAAGGGGAGGAGAAGAGGAAAGGGGAGGAGAAGAGGGAAGGGGAGTAGAAGAGGGAAGGGGATGAGAAGAGGGAAGGGGAGGGGAGGAGGAGGAGGGGAGGTGAGGAGGAGAGAATGATGAGCATTTTCGACGAGATGTGTGGGAGTAGTGAGATGGAAGCAAGATTAAATGAAGAACAGGGTTGAAGATACCAAAGGAAAAGGAGGTAGAAGGAAAGGAAGGATGTATAAAGGAAAGAGGAAGAAAGAAGGGGAAAGGGAAGGGGAAGGGGAAAAGGAAGGAGAAATAAAAGGAAGAGAAAGGAAAGGAAACAATGGAAAGGGAAGGAAATAGAAGAGAAGGAAAGGTAAGGGATGTTATAGAGAAGAAAAAAGGAAGGAAAGGGAAAGGAAAGATTACGACAACTGAGCGGTTGAAGAATAGCTGGAGCTCGAGTGAAGGACGTAGCAAAAATTAACCAAGTAAACGAAGTGAATGAAGTGAACGAAGGGTGAACAGGATCGTACTAGGGTGATTAAATAAAAGTATATTCACAATGTAAATTAGTGTATTAAATAACAATTCGATAAAGCACTTCAACAGACAAATGCGTGCGTACACTTCGGAGGCTGAGTTACAACTAACCCATGCCTTGTTTTGGTGCCAGGAGCTTGTTTGGTTCTCTCTATAGACTCGTATACAAAGTTACACTCTTTACAATAAATACAAAATACAATCAATAATGAAATTAATGCCCAACAAAACCTATGACAATTATACAATGGGGAAAATATACAATTCCTAATTGAGCAATACGTAAGTATAATACATAACATAATTGTACGATGCTACAACGTACCACACCATCACATCGCTCGGCCACCACCACTCGGTGACCCCACCGAGCAAACGAGAAAAATGAATGACCAAGGGAAGACAAAACTCAAAGCATACAGAAAAGACTCCACACCACATTTACATATATTGTACATACAAAAGTGTAAACAAAAATGTGTACATGAACACACCCTATACAAGAAAACATAAATAACACTCATAGATATCTATACAAAATAATATAAGAACACATGAATAAATATATACATATATGTATATATATATATATATATATATATATATATATATATGTAGATATAAGTACTGACGCCAGAATTAGACTAAAGATAATATATGCCAGACGTCCGGGGCATGACACTTAACAGCTAAACGAAAGTTGCACCTTATAAGAATCAAGATAATACATCTAACGGCTAAACAAAATACAAAATGCAGATCAAGACAATCATGGATAACAACATAACCAATGCACACATACAGATATTAAGGCATAGGGCCCTTGAATGTAGAATATAAGGCATATTTTGTACATTGGGCTTTGGGAGAGGCCGGGGAAGTATAGGGATAGTCACTCTTGTTACCTTAAGCCTGTCCACGTGCAATACTTCACTCAGTCCCTGGGAAGGGTCAAAGACCCTGAACTTATTGGGATGCAAATTTTCAGTCACCAAAAAGGGACCTGTAAACCTACAGTTGAGTTTAGATCGGAGGTCAAGCATGTTTTTATAAACATGATCACCAATACTTATGTTAAGGGGCGTTATTTTGATATGTTGATGTTCCAACATTTTGAACTTGGAGTCATCAAGTTTTTCTCCCACAGAATCATATATCCTATGTAATGTGACAGTGGAGTTGACTGTAATCATCAAAATTGTAGAGGGGACGAGTAGAACTGTCGAAAACATCATTTGGGAGCCTTTTTTCAACTCCGTTGATGACGTAATGAGGCGTCTTACCTGTGGAAACATTAATTGTGCTATTAATGCAAGCAATGACATGGGTAAGCCAATCCTCCCAAGATTCATGGAGACGCTAGCAACCGAACTATGTGCGATGGTACAAAAGGATTGTACAAGTCCCCTGTACAGTCCTTTTTTATCATCGCACCTTGCTCGGTTCCTAGCGTCTTGGCTTCGTGATTGTACACGAACAGGTCAGGGTTCGAATCCCTTGGCAGAGTTTTTAAAATGTTCAATCTGTCTTAAACATACAGAACTTGTCGGAGGGTTTGCCTAATATGGGGATTGGATGAAAATGAGATTACGTCTTCTGTAGCTGTGTGGAGTGTGGTCGGGGATTTGTACAGATCTTGTGTACCATCACACATAGCTCGGTTGCTAGCGTCTTGGCTTCGTGATTATGCACGCACAGGTCAGGTTTTGAATCCCTTGGCAGAGCTTCTAAAATGTTCATATATATAACATATATATATATATATATATATATATGTGTGTGTGTGTGTGTGTGTGTGTGTGTGTGTGTGTGTGTGTGTGCGTGTGTGTGTGCGTGTGTGTTTATGTATATATGCAAAGAAAAGAGATGAGCGTACAAGTTCTTGAAATAAAACATCACTGCCATTCGGATACGGATCCTGACGTAGGACTGAAGACGTCCCTGCCGAAGACGGGTAAGATAAACAGAGTTCTCTGTGGTGGAGAACATTTGGAAACCGAAGGCCGATGAGTCTCTTCCTCACAATAAAACACTTTTTGAGTTTTTATTTTATCCTTGATGTCGCCAGACGAACTCAATCAGCTGAAACGATGTCGTCTGAGCAGATGAGATTTCCCTGGGTCTACGAGAGATAGAGGCACTAGGAAAGGGATTTTTGTCCTAGAATCCAGATACTAGAAGGGGCTGAGGACAGAAGGCAAGGATTTCGGTGACTGCCATGTGGCAGGACAAAGTATATAGGGAAGACAAAGGGAAGAGGCCAGAACAGAGATCAGAATAGGAAAGAGCTGAATGAGGAATTAATTCGAGAGTGCGACAGTGTTACGAATATTTTAGTAATATTATTATTTTAACTATACTTATGCATCTATTTATGTATTTTATTTGTTATTTACATTATTATAGTTTTTATTTATTATTTTATTATTAATAT
>NC_134780.1:88097735-88100235 GCF_046742065.1 Oratosquilla oratoria | reverse complement strand
TAAGGTTAGGTTAAGGTTAGTTTAGGGGGTTAAGGTTAGGTTAAGATTAAGGGGGTTACAATTGATTCAAATACAGTGCTATCATAATCTCTTGGGTTTAATGACTCATAAGTGAGACTTTGCTATAGACAACAGCAAGCCTTATGCGTAAAACATGGTGCTAAAGACGAATATTTAGGATACTGTATCTAACAGAATAACGCAATGAACGATATTATTTGAAAACTGGATACTGACCTTATGACACGTAAGTTTATATGTCGATAAATAATAAAAGTCCTGAGAGGAGCTTTCCATGTTATCTATAGTTGTCTGCCACAAGAATACCAATCTTACCGTATTAACACTGTCGATTTACATTTTATTATGATTCCTCATAGCAAGATTTCTCAATTCATCCTGTAGTGCGAAGAAAACAAATGAAGAAGTATTGAGAGAAATGGAGACAGATAGGGAATTGATGACAACAATAAGGAAAAGACAGTTGCGATTCTTAGGACATATAATGAGGAGGGAAGGGTTGGAAGAGGTGGTGATGACGGGAATGGTGGAGGGAAGGAGAGCGAGAGGAAAGCAGAGGGAGAAGTATATGGACGGGCTGACGAGGGCGACGGGAAAACAACTCAAACCAGCACAGATGTTACAAGTAACTAGGGACCGTGAACGGTGGCGCTCCATGGTTGTCGAAGTCCAAGAGGATATGGCACGACGGTAAGGTAAGTGCCTGGAAATATCGGCTCTGTATCTAAGGTTTAGAATTTGAGATGTTTCAATTTTGAACGTCTAGGGTTCCAAAAATCTTCGCTGCATTAAATATGGATGAATACTTCCCTGAGATATTGTACAAACATAAATACTTCGTTTACCAATACTGTGTACTGTAAAATCGATCCTATTTGCCTGCGCTTGGTCCTCAGCTGAGTAAAATTGCTTGAAAGATATAGCATAATCTTTTATGGTTATTACTGGGTCATTGAGTCATGAAAAAAAAACATTCTCCGTGACTTGTGTGGCAATTCAAGATGTGTATGGGGTTTAGGGGACTTTTGTAATTAAGAAAATACATCTCCGCACCTTTCTGAAGCCGAGAAAATTTCTCTTATGATGAATAAAACCACCTAACGTAAGACAGAGTGAAAACATTACCCAATGGTTTTAAACCCTTTTTCAGTGTCCGTACCCCTTGATATCTCAGAAATGTTTCTCGTAACCCCATCCAATACAAATATCATGCAAACATATGAAAAGGATTAGTGATACAAACCTTGCTTTGCTTTCTCATTGTAAATATACAGTACCATTGCACTGACTATCATGTCTCGTACCCCCATCCAATACAAATACAATGCAAACATATGAAAAGGATTAGTGATACAAACCTTGCTTTGCTTTCTCATTGTAAATATACAGTACCATTGCACTGACTATCATGTTTCGTACCCCCATCCAATACAAATAACATGCAAAAAACATGAAAATGATTAGTAATACAAACCTTGCTTTGTTTTCTCATTGTAAATATACAGTATCATTGCACTGGCTATCATGTCTCGCACCCCCATCCAATACAAATACCATGCAAACATACGAAAAGGATTAGTGATACAAACTTTGCTTTCCTTTTTCATTGTTAATATACAGTACCATTGCATTGGCTATCATACCTCGTACCCCTAGGCTCAAGGCTTGGTACCCCTTGGGGTACTTGTAACCCAGGTTAAAAACAACTGACTGAAAGCTAACCTGACTTAAAGTGTTTTACTGGCACATAATTCATGTAAATAAACTTATTCCTTTGTTTACTTATTATTTGTTCATCGATTAATTAATTTATTCTTTCGATTACCTTTTTACGTTTTTATTTATTTACTAATTGATTGATCTATTTATTTATTAGTTTATGCACTTGTTTATATATTCATTTAAATTTTCATTCATTTATCTACTTATCTATTCATTTTGTTTATTTATTCTATTTCTTCTGTCTTATTTTATTTGTTTATCTATTCTAACAAGTAGGAAGAGCTTGTGGGGTCAGATTTTTGCCAATGTTCTTACTCACTCCCAATTAGCTCGATTCCAGTCATAAACATCGGATTTCTATAAGTCAGTTCTGAAGCTAATTCAGGCCCCAACCCATATGTTACATGCTCTTGCTGTTGCATATATCAAATTGACCCATGTGGACTGTGGACTGTCAATAATGGTTTCAACTTTAGTCCTCTTTCGTGGCTATTCAAGTTTAGAAAAGATACTTCAGTAGGTACTGGAAGTTCCTCCTATTTTGAATTCACAGAATTTGGAATTCTGTAAGATTCAGAACAGAAACGACTTTAGAAAATATATCAGATAATCAAAAAGTGATTCGGGTGTCCTTGAATATTTTTTTTTATTGTTCCGAATATTTATTTATTTATCTATCTATCTATCTATCTATTTATGTTTTTATCTATTCATATATTTATCTATTTATTATCTTTTTAGATTCCCAATACAAAAA
>NC_134780.1:88082735-88090235 GCF_046742065.1 Oratosquilla oratoria | reverse complement strand
ACACAATCTCAGCCCCCAGTCCCGTTGCAAGTTGTTCAAAAATCCCCCTGTTCGTAGGCTGAAGAAAATCTGTAAAAGTGTTTAAGAGATTGGTAATTACGTCAGCTTATCCCGTGCTCCAACTTTCGCGGTATGAGATCACCGTGGATTTTCTTTCAACTGTGAGTTTGTACATACCTATCTAACAACCCAAACCCATCCTCCTTCCTCCCCATCCATCTACCCTCCTATCACCGTCCTTCCCTTTAAACGCTTGCCTGGCAGATGGCTCGTCTACCTATTCATTCACTAGTCAACCCCACTTCCCTTGCCTGGCTGCCTGACCCGAAGTCTGACGCAGAGAAGGCACGGGCCTTGGTAAAGTCATCAGGAATATGCTCTATTCTCTCGTGATAATGTTCAATGAGGTACCTACCGAGATGTCGTGGGAGGAACGGAAGGAGGTGTGGGTAGCAAAGAGTCGTCCCTTCTCCAGACTTGGGGTGGGAGATGAATGCACTCGCGTGTCAGGATTTCTAGTTAACGCTCACTAAAGTTTGGTTAATTAGTGTGGCGGATGCTGGGTTATCTGTATATACGGGGTTATGGTACGCCGCGAGGGGTTAAGGTAGATTAGGAGTGATGTCAGCTCAGTTTGTTTATTTTGAACATATCTCCTTTGGTTTGCTTTAACAAGGTATTTGATCAATTCATTCTCATGTTCATAGTCTTATCAATGGCAGACGATTTTATTCAGATCATTTTCGGCTTCCGTGCCATAAAGGTTTATTTCAGGCAATCATGAAATAAACTAAATCGATTTCCTGCTAAATAGATTTAACATGTTACCATTATCACGAAATAAATAGAAATTTATTTACCCTAATAAGCTGATCACTACGATATTAACATGAAATTGCTTTACCCTAATAAGCTGATCACTACGATATTAACATGAAACCGATTAACTTGTTTTTCCACTGAATACATTGGTCATGTTAATATTAACACGAATATGATAAAATACGTTACCACTGAATAAGCCGATCATGCTGATATTAACATCAATAAAAAATATTTTATTCATAAGACAAGTTTATCATGTTAGTATTGATTACTGTAAGCTTAGGTGTATATTAAGTTGAATCATGTGAAGTTAATTTGTTGACATCAAGTTTTGGGTTCTGTCACGTGGCATCGTGGTTTGAACAAAGGCTATTAAGCCCTTCAGTACAGTGACGGCCCTCGGCTTTGTATAAAGTCACCTGCTCTAAGCTGGAAGAATAAAGGTATAACTGGCGTCGCCGAATTGATTGGATTGATTAGGAAGAACTTTGAGGGAGAGGGTAAGAGAGAGAGAGAAATAGATAAAGAGAGAGATAAAGAGAGAGATAAAGAGAGATAAAGAGAGAGATAAAGAGAGATATAAAGAGAGATAAAGAGAGATAAAGAGAGATATAAAGAGATAAAGAGAGAGATAAAGAGATAAAGAGAGAGATAAAGAGAGATAAAGAGAGATAAAGAGATAAAGAGAGAGATAAAGAGAGAGATAAAGAGAGAGAGAGAGAGAATGAGACATAGAGAGAGAGAAAAAGAGACATAGAGAGAGAGAAAAAGAGACATAGAGAGAGAGAAAAAGAGACATAGAGAAAGGGAGAGAGAGAGAGAAAAAGAGAGAGAGAGAGAGAGAGAGAAAGAGACATGGAGAGGGAGAGAAAGAGACATGGAGAGGGAGAGAAAGAGACATGGAGAGAGAGAGAAAGAGATATGGAGAGAGAGAAAGAGACATGGAGAGAGAGAAAGAGACATGGAGAGAGAGAGAAAGAGAAAGAGACAGAGAGAGAGAGAGAGAGAGAGAGAGAGAGAGAGAGAGAGAGAGAGAGACATAGAGGGGGAGAGAGAGAAAGGGACATAGAGGGAGAGAGAGAAAGAGACATAGAGGGAGAGAGAGAAAGAGACATAGAGGGAGAGAGAGAAAGAGACATAGAGAGAGAGAGAGAGAGAGAAAGAGACATAGAGAGAGAGAGAGAGAAAGAGACATAGAGAGAGAGAGAGAAAGAGAAAGAGAGAGAGAAAAACAAGTATGGCTTATAAAAACGTATGATTGAAATAGATGAAAATTGGTGTAAAAAGAAAAGAAGAAAAAAACTTGAAGGTACAGCATATGAAGCTGTGGCTATAGATTTTTTATTTTCCCTTGTAAGTCAATAACAAGAATGAGACAGAAAACGAAGCAACATTGAAGAGGGTAGCTTATAGCAGGAGACATGTTTGGTCCATTATATATTATTTTGCAAATAATATACGAGTATATATTCTCCATTATTTTTTTCAAATTAGGCTGCAATATCAGTGAAACAGAATGGTCCAATAGTACAGATAGTTCTTTCTGTTGTAAATCTGATCAATTAAGAAAACTCCAATATTCGCAAAGGAAACTTTGAAAATCAAGAAAGATTCGGAATGCTAGTCTTTCTAATAGTTCCTCTAAATTTCTGAGGGGTGCTTCCTTCTAAATCCTGAAGATTTCCTAAATAAAAAGAATTCCAATACAGAGAATGATGTGCCCCCATTTAATGATAATGATGATGATGATAAAAGCTATTTGGCATTGAATCAATTTACATTAAGTGCAAATGATAAAAAGAACACATAGTTTGAAATAACAATTACAAATGCCAAGGATAACACAAAAAAACATGTAAGCTTATTTCCATTGTGGTCCTCAATAGACCGATTTTCTACTCTAAGTTACACAGACAACATACTCGTACGTAGAGGTTAAGGGGACCAGAGACAGTCATGAGTAAGAGGGGATTCACACGGTCAAACGGTTCGACGAACGCGGTTCGACAGACACGTGTTTAAAGTGATGTGTGAACGTGTGAACGGGGTATTTGGTTGTCGAACACGTTGGTGAAACCCCAAATACCCCCCTGTAATACCAATCAGCACACATATGACACATAAACATCATTATAGATTTGCTAATACTACTAAAATGTTCGAACACTTAGATGTGCTTGATGAGCTTCTGATGCCCTTCCTTCAGCTAGATAAGATCGTGATGTTGTGGTATGATGTAGTGATGTTGTATTGTGGTGATGTACTGATGTCATAGTGTAATGATGTGATCAAGTGGTGATGTGATATGGTTTGGTGGTGTGATGGTGTGGTGGTATAGTGGTATGATAGTGTGACGTGATGGTGTGGTATCATAGTGATGTAATTTCATGATAATATGGTTGTGTGATGGAGTGCTAGTGTGAAGGTGTAGTAGTGTGGTGATGTAGTATAGTGATTGTGTAACATTGTGATGATTTTAGTGTTTTGGTAATGGTCCATCAAGTTGAATGTTCAGTCTGGATGATGGCAACAGTTGATTATGAGTGGAAGGAAATAGATTCGTTATAATTACCCATGAAAGAAATATGAATATAATTCTCATAAGAAAACCACCAAAAATGGACAAAAATAATGACTAGTTATTTAAGTAAATCTCCATATTGTATTGGCGAAAGCCCCCTTTGCTGGTGATGAGTTGGTGATAAACAACACCGCTACAGCGCATGACTCGCTAGACATGACTGAAGTGTTGGTGCTGAAATAAGTGTTGTTAATGAGTGATTCGCTGGTGATAGACGGTACGTTAGGGAGGTCGGGAGTGGTGACTAGAGAGTGATGGTAACAGCCTGAACGGTGTTATGAGAGTGATGTCATCGGTGGGTGAGCCTCCTGTGGTGATGACGGTAGTGTAGTGTCATTGTGTGGTTATGCAAGGTTGCAGATAACTAGCACAGTAATGACAAGTCTGATGATGGGCGCAATTAGTGACATGTTAGTGATGGTTATACGCGTGGTTAGTTAGTGATGAGTGAATTAGTGAGTGTTAGGGTTATGGTAATGCCAAGTAGTGTCATTGTGTGGTTATGCAAGGTTGCAGATAACTAGCACAGTAATGACGAGACTGATGATGGACGCAATTAGTGACATGTTAGTGATGGTTATACGCGTGGTTAGTTAGTGATGAGTGAATTAGTGAGTGTTGGGGTTATGGGAATGCCAAGTAGTGTCATTGTGTGGTTATGCAAGGTTGCAGATAACTAGCACAGTAATGACGAGTCTCATGATGGGCGCAATTAGTGACATGTTAGTGATGATTATACGCGTGGTTTCGAATGGTTAGTTAGTGATGAGTGAATTAGTGAGTGTTAGGGTTATGGGAATGCCTAGGGAGACGGTACCGAGTCTGATAGCAAATAGTCGGAAACTCTTTACCTCAAATCATACAATCAGAGGCGGGGAAGGGGGAGGGGAGGTATTAAACGATGAAGAGCATCATCAGCTCATTAAGATAACAGCAAGCAGTGTGAGTAGAAGTTGTATTAGTAGGGCGAGTAGAGGTTGTAGAAGTATTAGTAGTACAGCTAGTATTAGTACTAGTAGTAATACTAATAGAAGTAGTAATAGTAGTAAAGTGGTAGCAGCAGTAGTGGTGGTAGTAGTAGTAGTAGTAAGGGTGGTGGTAGTAGTAGTTGTATCAGTAGTAGTAATAGTATCAGTAGTAGTAGTAGAAGTAGTATCAGTAGCAGAAGTACTGGTAGTATCAATAGTAGTAGTATCAGTAGTAGTAGTAGTGGTGGTGGTGGTAGTAGTAGCAGTGGTAGTAGTAGTAACAGTGGTAGTAGTAGTAACAGTGGTAGTAGTGGTGGTAGTAGTAGTAGCGGTGGTAGTAGTAGTAGTAGCAGTGGTGGTAGTAGCAATAGCAGTATCAGTATCAGTAGGAGTAGTGGTATAAGTGGTGGTAGTAGTAGCAGTGGTAGTAGT
The DNA here is from genome assembly GCF_046742065.1 of Oratosquilla oratoria. Classification (NCBI taxonomy): domain Eukaryota; kingdom Metazoa; phylum Arthropoda; class Malacostraca; order Stomatopoda; family Squillidae; genus Oratosquilla; species Oratosquilla oratoria. The sequence goes on along the minus strand of NC_134780.1, from coordinate 88,085,429 downwards.
AGTAGTAGTGGTAGTAGTAGTAACAGTGGTAGTAGTAGTGGTAGTAGTAGTAGTGGTGATAGTAGTAGTAGCAGTGGTAGTAGTAGTAGCAGTGGTGGTAGTAGCAATATCAGTATCAGTAGTAGTAGTGGTATCAGTAGTAGTAGTAGTAGTAGTAGTAGTTTTAGAAACAGTAGTAGAAGCAGTAGCTGCGGTGGTAAACCTTGATTTTGAGTAATAGGATAGATGATAGATTAGGCTTCTTTAAAGTTAGATAATATAAAATATAACAGGTTCGTCGACCACAGCCATTGGCGGGAGAGGGGCCAGTGAACTGTGTCTGTGGGAGAGAAAAATCCTGACTGCTTTCACCATATACTGAAGTTCCACGAGGACGGAGGTCGTTATATATATATATATATATATACATTATATATATATATATATATATATATATATATATATATGTATATATAGGTATATATATAGGTATATATTATATATATTATATATATATATATATATATATGTACAACACTGAATGGGTCCTAGAGACATTTTAACAACCACAATGTTGATGGCTTAGAATTAAAGTGCATTGTAGTTGTTAAATATATATATATATATATAAATATATATATATATATATATATACACACACACACACACACATATATATATACACACACACACACACACACACACACACGCATATATATATATATATATATATATATATATATATATGTATATATATATATAATTGCAAGACTAGAAGTAGTAGTGTCATTCAATCATATCCATTCTCTATTAAGGATATCACTTATGATTGCATCAATTTGACCATGAAGTTGAAGGGCACAGATCAAATGGGATGACATCAAATAGTCTTCCTTTCATAATCCAATAATAACATCAACCTTTTGTGTAAGCTTGTTAGTCATTTATCTTTTTGTCTTAATTGACTTCGTCTTAAAGATTAACGTAATTAATTCCTTCTTCAGATATTTGTTATATTTACACATATGGCTATTATTAATGCCATTTCTCATTACTAACTTGAGTCTCGATCTCGTTGTTATCATATTCTAATGACTTTAATTGTTATGATTTATCATCCGTTACCTTGAAGATAATCAATTACTTTCCTGTTACCATCCCTGTCGCTTATAATTCTTCAGAGATTATTGTATTATTATCATCATTACTATTATCATTATTATCATCCTCACTCTCTCTCTTTTCTATCTCCTCCTCCTTGTATCTCTTCTTGTCTGCGAGTTATGGCTTCATTATTCTTGCAACCGTTATCATTAGCGCCACATTCATTAACGTTATGACTCTGTACCATGATCCTTCTTGGCACTGGGATGGGATCGAGGGCGCGGAACAGTGCCATAGGCGGCTGGCACCATGATATACCTATGCTGGCAATGACGCATAGCACCCACTTCTTCCAAGAAGCATTTCCTCCCTATTATCCTTCAGGATTGCCTCCGCCTTTCCCCTCCCGTCCCCTCCGCTCCTTCTCTACCCTCATTTTTCCTCCCCCTGTCCTTCCATTCCTTCCCCTCCACTCCTCTCCCCTCCCTTTTCCTCCCCTTCCCTCTCCTCCCCTCCCCTTCCCTTCCCTTCCCTTCTCCTTTCCTCCCTTCCTTCGGTCTGCGATCATCCCTACCGTCGTCACCATCTTCTTTCTTTTTCTTCCACCAGATCGCAGTCTTCCTCTTCACGATTCTACCACTTAATAACCGCAGACACAATAGTCTTGCAACTCTAAGGATCCGGGTTCGATCCCCTACGGCTACCAATGGTTGCCACATGCCCGGGCTGCCCAAACAGGTAAGGCGAAAATAGCGACTTCGACCTTAGTTTGATGAGTTCTAGCGTAAACTCCTTTGCCAATTTCACGTGATCATTACCCCCTTTCTAGCCCCTCTCCCCCCTTCTCCAGCTGGGGAACCATTCCCCTCCGCCATCTCCCCTTTTCTGGACCTCCTCCATCATCACCTCTACTCCCTCCTCCTTCCTCCTCCTTCCTCATTTCTCCTCCTCTTCCCCATCGAATAAGACAGTATGTTCCTCCTTTCTTTTTGAACAGATGAATTTAATAGGTTCCGTTCTTGCCAACAGTAGGGGATTTGATTCAACTTACAAAGAAGGAAGCCTCCATTCCTCCTCTCCTCCTGTCCTCTCTCCCTCCTCCCCTCCCTCTCTTCCTCACCTCCCGGCACATCGAGTCAGTGTATGATCATTATCACAGTGATGAAATCCGGGCGTGCGATGACACGGGCTTACGCAGTAGGTCGCCAGGCCGCCACAGGAGGAGAGGATGAAAGGAGGTAGGAAGGAAGGGAAGAAGGGAGGGAGGGAAAGGAGTAAGAAGAAGGAGAAACGCCAGATGGAGAGAGGGAGGGAGGGAGGAGGGAAGGGAGGGAGGGAGGGAGGGAGGTGGGAGCAGCGCCTTGCCGATGTTCATTCACAAGACGAGAGAAGAGTGGAGGGTAGAGTGGGCGGGGCAGCCGACCGCTTCGCTCATGTGTTTGTTGGAGATTTAATCTGTTGTTGTCGTTCTGGGTGAAGCTGATTTGGTAACCTGTTGTGTTGTGGTGAGGATCTGAACTGTTGTCCCTCACGAAGGACGGTTTGGTAACCTGTTGTGCTTGCTGGGGATCTCTCCTAAAGCTCACTGCCAGGAAAATAGCCCACTATTTC
>NC_134780.1:88037735-88040235 GCF_046742065.1 Oratosquilla oratoria | reverse complement strand
TAGATTCCCCTTAAATGATGGAAGAATCTTCATTGACCGATGTCCTCTATGTTATCTTTCTTACAGAGAAATCCCTGAGTGACCAAAGAGTTCCTGTTCTGTGGGGACTCGAACCCAGGTGTCTAAGACCATGACTCTTTCAGAACTAAATTAAACTAACCACTCCTTTTCACTTTATCCCTTGGGGGTTGGGGGGTAGAGATGAGGGTTAGACCAGCACACCATCTCATCCGTCATCAACCCTTTTAGTGCCACTTCATTATGAAGTTAAGATTTCTTCCATGTGGATGATGAAAGGAGATCGGGAGGGATCGGAAATTTATGTTTTCGAAATGCTTCGCACATGGTCTTCGACAAAGAGATTTTTTGGGGCCAAGGCGAAGGTCCTTGGTACTCTGAGGGACATAAACTCGAAGTGGTAATAACACTTAATGTGTTGAATCGAAATAAAAAGAAAAATCTTAAAATGAAAATAAACAGGAAAGTCTCCCTCACCCGGGCTTGGCTCCTGCCCTGCCGAGGAGGTGCCGTGGTGGGGGTGTGATGGGGTGGTGTGATGCTGTGCCACGGAGATAAACAGAACATCTCGGCGACATCCCGAAGAATAAGAAGGACAACATCCAGCGAAGGAAGGGTTAAGGAAATAGAAAACGGGAGCCGTGAAGATAAGTAAATCAGTTTTTACCAACCAGAAGAAATGAAGCAGAAACAACCAGTCCGGATGGACTTGAAGCCGCATTTTGAAAAAAAAAAAAAAAAAAAAAATCGCCAGATCTGACAAACGTCAAGCAAAATTTTACTTAGATTTCTTATTAAGTTTATCCTGATTGCTGGCTTATCTTTGAAATATATTAGTGATAGCCAAAGGAGTTACTAGAGTTCTATTTTCTATTGGTACCAAGCGAAAGGTTTTGAAAATACCATTCTTAGAGATAAGATGTAGGGCGTGGCATTTCGGGGCTATTTGAAAAAATATATACATATATATATATATATATATATATGTATATATATATATATGTATGTTTATATATGTATATATATATACATATATATATGTATATATATACATATGTATATATATATATATATATATATATGTATATATATATTAGTAATAATAAATCAATTAATAAATAGATATGATACCAAAGGTCATGATAAGCGACAGTATTGCTACATTCTTAATTCTATACAAACTATAACCAAACAAAATAGAAATACAAAATTAGTGCTAAAATATAAAGAATAAAAACAAACTGCTAAAGAATTATGTCAATACAAACTTATTCTATCTATTGCATATATGTAACGATGTACATTTTTCTATATGAAATGAAATTAAACAAAAATATGTTATGCATGGGTACTGCCATTTGTTGAAAAGGTACACACACACACACACACACACACACACACACACACACACATATATATATATATATATATATATATATATGTATATATATATATATACACATACATATATATACATATATGTATATATATGTATATATATATATATCTATATATATATGTATATATACATATATATGCAAGCAATCACATCCCCATATAACATATATATATATATATATATATATATATATATATATATATATATATATATATATATCAAATCAAATCAAATCAAATCAGCCATCCTGAGTCCACTGCTGAACAAAGGCCTCCTTCATAGCATTCCATGATTCACACGACCGCGCCAACTTCTGCCACGTCACTCCTGCAAACTTCTCAATTTCGTCTCTCCATCTCCTGTCTGGTCTCCCTCTTCCACGCTTCCTATCTCGCGGCGTCCACTCAGTAACACACTTGCTCCATCGCTCATCAGTCGTTCGCACTAACTTACCTGCCCAATTCCACTTCCTCTCTTTCACCGCCTCCACAATATCTATCACTCTAGTCTGCTCTCTCACCCAACTTGCTTTCTTTTGGTCTCTCAGCGTTCTTCCCATCATTGATCTCTCCATTCTCCTCTGTGCAGTCCTTAGCTTTGTTTCCATTGCCTTCGTCAGTGTCCAAGTCTCACATCCGTAGATTATTGCTGGCAGAATGCATTGATTGTGAACTTTACGTTTCAAACATAAAGGTAGAGAGCCTCTCAGGATTTTATCATACTTACCAAACACTTTCCAACCAATTGTAATACGTCTCTTTATTTCATTATCATGATCTTTCGTCTCTTTCACCGCCTGGTCTAAATAATTATACTCCTCAACTTCTTTACTTTGAACTTTCGTGTTGAACATTACTTTGGTTTTGGTCTTATTCATTTTCAAACCTACTTTGAGACTTTCCTTGTTTAGATTACTCAGCATCTTTTGCAAGTCTTGTGCTCTTTATATATATATATATATATATATATATATATATATATATATATATATATATATATATATATATATATATACATATATATGTATATATACATATATACATATATATACATATACATATATATATATATACATATATATAT
>NC_134780.1:88025235-88027735 GCF_046742065.1 Oratosquilla oratoria | reverse complement strand
GGGTTGATTGCTGTATAAAGAACACTGTCCTGTGCTGCAGGACCCATAGAATGTAAACATAAGGATATACTACTTAGTTTTTGAAATCATGATACTTTGCGGTTATGAAAGAAGTACAGCAGGGCATTTCAGATCACCAAGAACTAGCTTATATCCTTATATACAGAAATTTTTCATAACGACGGAATTGCTGGTGGCCTGTCGGCGTGGGTACATATCAGCCAGTGAATTGCACTAAAGACTATTTCATTCTAATACACTAGCAACACATAAGCTCAGTGGTGTGGTGGTACCATGCTCGACCGCTTATTTAGCGATCCAAGTTTGAGCCTAGCCCATGGCTGAAAATATCAGCATCTCTGCATTACGAGCCAGCACTCCAGCTCTGATGGGCAAGGAGTTGATTTATGTATAGATTTACTGTATTACCTACAGATCGGGCCATATACTAGTATGAACTGTGAGCTCTCATCCATGAGTGTAATAGCTGTCGATCACGACTGCAGCACGTGGTCCAAGACTGTGGTGAAACCATGATGAAACGCATCATGATCATTCCGCATTCAGTTAGGCTTCAGGAGTTTCTGCCATCATTTGCATTCCACGTAGTTTACCGTGTCAGATCGACCTGTTGAGGATATATGGAGTTTGCCACCAATGGATACCTGAATCATAATGAATACACAGGGAGCCTCTCTATCAATGGACATCGGGTTAATTTACATATATCACAGAACTACCTTGACTGTTCTCTGCCATCATCTTATCAGTTATCTTATTGTCGTTAAAGAAAGGAATAAGAGAAATGGGGAATTTGATGTGTGGTCATTGTGCCCTCCAGAAAAAGGAAATTATGGTAATAATTACTGAATAAAACATGACAAAGTTGAGAGATTCTGTAGATGTGAGCAGGGAAGAAGAACCGGGAAAAAGTTCCGATAATGATAATCGTTTTATGGGTTATGAAATATGAATATTAGCTACAACAATTCTGGTACTATTGATATCTCTCTATCTATCTATCTATCTATCGATCTATGCATGTATGTATGTATGTATGTATGTATGTATGTATGTATGTATGTATGTATGTATGTATGTATGTATGTATGTATGTATGTATGTATGTATGTATGTATGTATGTATGTATGTATGTATGTATGTATGTATGTATGTATGTATGTATGTATGTATTTATTTATCTATCTATCTATCTATTTATCTATATACCAAGGGTTTTTCCCCTTTACAAGGGAGGAAGCCAAATCAAAAGACAAATACCCACTCCCACCCATTTATTCCCACCCCTTCTTCTCCCATCCACCACCCTTTCCTCCCTTTCTTCATAAATGACTGGTCATTCCTGTATCCCGCCCACCGCACTGAGTCAAAAAGCAATGCAGCAAAACACAGCACATCCACAGCGAAGCCGCTTTACTTAATCGGCGATCCCACTCCCCTCTCCAGCCCCTCAAGCAGAAAAAGAGAAAACGGGGAGAAATTCCTTCGGGATGCGTCAAAATATCATGCATACATAGCCACTCCCTAACCTTCCACCCCCCATCCCCTTCCTTCCTTCCATCATAGTATCATCTAAATACAACCATTCTTGCCTTCTCCCTTCCTTGCTCAACAGACATTCTTCTCTTGATCAACGCCCCTTTCACCCCTTCCATCTATCTCATTCTCGGTCGTCCCCTCAAATTCACTGCCCCCACCTCTGTATTCCACATCTCTTTTACTAATCTTTCTTCACTCATTCTTTCCAAGTGTCCATCCCAATGCTCTTTCATTAGCTCTATCTGCCATTTCCTTTTCCACTTTCACTCTCCTCCTCACTTCCTCGTTTCTCACTCTATCCAACCCAGTAACCCCTACCATATTTCTAAAACATTTCATCTCAAGCATATTTAAATTTCTTCTCATTTCCTCTCTTAAATCCCAAGTCTCTACCCCATACAGTGCTGTCGATACGATCACCCTTTTATACAGTTTCCTCTTTCCATTCATTCCCAAATGTCTATTTCTCATGACACTTTTGAATCCCCAAAGACATTTACTTGTTTCTCATAGTTTACAGTTTACCTCCTCCACTCCTCTCTTTCATGCCGCAAGTGACACCAAATGCTATCCACTTCCTCCAGCCTCTCTCCTTTAAGACTTACTTCCAACTCGTTACCGTCCTCTCCCCTTGTCCATTTCATCACTTTAAATTTACTCACATTTACATTCAATTTAACCCAGACTCCGTCACTAATTCCTTTAATCCCTGGTCTGACCCTGCCACAAGCGAAGTGTCTTCAGCAAACAACAACTGGCTCACCTCCCACTTTTCTCCGTTTTCTTTAACCATCTCCAGTCCTCTGACCATTACCATTGCATTTACTTCCCGTATCACCCCATCCATGTACACATTGAACATCCATAGCGACATGACACATCCCTGTCGCAGTTCCACTTTTACCTCAAACCACTCGCTCTCTCCATTTCCAATTTTAA
>NC_134780.1:88002735-88012735 GCF_046742065.1 Oratosquilla oratoria | reverse complement strand
CCCGGCCCCGGCCCCGGCCCCGGCCCCGGCCCCGGCCCCGGCCCCGGCCCCGGCCCCGGCCCCGGCCCCGGCCCCGGCCCCGGCCCCGGCCCCGGCCCCGGCCCCGGTCACGGTCCCGGCCCCGGTCACGGTACCGGCCCCGGCTCCGGCTCCGGCCCCGTCCCAGGCCCCATCTCACGATCCCGGCCCCGACCCCGCCTCCTGCACAAGCCAAGTCCCCGTCCCCGTCCCTGGCATCAGCTCCGACCCCGACCCCAACCCCGGTACCGGCCCCGGCCCCGGATCCCGGCCCGGCCCCGGATCCGGCCCCGGCCCCGGCCCCGGCCCCAGCCCCAGCCCCAACCCCGGCCCCGGCCCCGGCACCGGCCCCGACCCCGGCCCCGGTTTTACCCGGTTTTCAAAGAATGGATTTGGGTCCTAATGAGAGGATAGGGTTTTTTCCCCGCCAAAAAAGGGACATTTTTGCCTTTTTTTTTTATTCGTTATCGTCTTAGGCCTCATAGCTGACAACTTTCTTCAGCTTAGAGAAATTCCTCACCGTTGCCCCTCCCCCTCCCCCACCAATTCCATCACCCCTTTATGCCCTTCCCTCACTCTTGGTCAAGACCGTCGCAAGTAATACTCTTCCTCCTCCTCCCTTAGTCTTATTCCACTTTCTCATCTTTTTCCTCCATCTTTTCCTCATACTTTTCAATCTCCTCCTTCACCTTCTTCTCCTCCTCCTCTTCCTCCTCCTCCTCCTCCTCCCGCTCCTCCTCCTTCTCTTCCTTCTCTTCCACCTCCTTCTCTTCTTCTTTCCTTTCATCATGATCCATCACATCCTCCATCTTTTCCTCATACTTCTCAATCTCCTTCTCCTTCTCCTTCTTCTCCTCCTCCTCTTCCTCCTCCTCTTCCTCCTCCTCCTCCTCCTCCTTCTCTTCCTCCTCCTTCTCCTCTTCTTTCCTTTCACCATGATCCATCACACCCACTCCATCACATCCTCCCTCCCCCCTTCCCCACCACCACTTCCTGTAGTCCCCCCTCCTCTTACCCCCTTCTCCCTTCACTCCTTCACCACATCAACCACCGATACTTCATTCTATTCCTGGCGTGTGATGATGCACAGGGCCAAAGGGACGTTTGTGATGATGTGGTGAATTTTGCAGAGGGAAGGGTATGTATGACTATGCAAATGTGTTATTGGTTGAGATACGATAGTGACGAAGTAAATAAAGATGTAACCGATAAGGTATGGTGACAAAAAGGTTAACGCGCGCGCGCATCACGTGAGATATCAGACACCATATGTGTGACGTGACATGTGACGTCATATGAATTACGTCATATGAGTGACGTCATATGAGTGACGCCATATCATCACGTGCTTACAGTAGGAGATTCTTAACTAAAAATAATAATAAAAAATAATAGACTTATTTCTTCTGCCCGGTGAGCTGGAAACAGACCTACCTAGTTATCTATAATCTTATTTCAATACTTATTCTTGTTCATTTGCTATTTTGTATTTATTCATCTGTTTATTTGTATATTTATAATATTATTTATTTATTTACTTATTTATTTGTTATTTGTTTATAGATTTACTTTAGTTTTATCTTTATTCATTTATGTATAAAAATATGTATTCATGGATCTATCTATTCATTTATCTGTTCACATATTACTTATTCATTTTGAATAAATATTCATTCATTCGTTGCTTATACAAAAGATTGCAAAGGAAGAGCATGCCAACAGGAGACCTTTTGGTCCATAACTGAGTCGGATGCGAGGAAAAAGTAGATAGATAAATAAAATGAATAGATAATGACAAATTATAAACAAACAGAAAAATAACAATAATATGTCATCACCCTCATAAGGAAATTGCCTAAGTAATTTTTCGTCGATTTCTGGATCTTTTTTTTTTTTTTAATAAATTTTTAAATGCTCCTTGTGGTACAATTCCCGAGGTTTTATTTAGTGCCTGAGTAGGTTAAAACTACGTCAGGAGGAACATTACGTACATTTATAAAATAGAAAAACGATTCTCTTTTAGATTTCCTGAAAAGTTGGACAAATGACTGAGGCACTTTCTTTATGAGGAAGACGATATAATGAATAAATAAGTGGAAATGATGAACAGATAATAATGAATAATAAATAAATAAGTAAAATAAAGTAAAAGGCAGAGATTACAGAATATTGCATAGGTGCTTATCTGAATGAATTTTAAAACTTCTAACTACTACATTGCACTGCTTCTGCAGGAAGTTTATTTCAATCATTTACTACACGGTTGGCGAAGTTATTTCCACTCACTTCCTAATTAAATCTATTTTCTGCCAGTTTGAGATCATTATTTCTTGTTTGATTTCCATTCTGCGTAAATTTTTTGTCACTTTTGATGTCAATTCCCTTTAGAATGTTAAAGACCTGTATCAAATAATCCCTGAATCTACGCTTTTTTAGGGAAAACAGGTTTATATGTTTTAGTCAATTTCGTATGATATATTTCTGATATTTGAAATCAGTTTTGCAGTTCGCCGTTGTGCTTTTTCCAATCTGTTAATCTCTCTTATGAGATTCTGTGACCATATGGAAACAGCATATCCCAAATGTGGACGAACTAACGATTTATATAGCTTGATAATGATAGATGGGCTTTTGAAAAAAAATGGCTTAATCAGTGCTAGAATTTTATTTGTCTTCTCTGAGGCGGAAAAAACACTACTTAGATTATTTGAGATCATCACCTATAATTACGCTGAGATCCTTTTCTCTATCCGCTTTTGTTAGCGAATTTCCAAATAATCGTACATATTGTTATTTTTACCTGTGTGCATAACCTTACATATACTTGTCTTAAATCACATTAGCCTCTTTTTAGACCATTGCTGTAGTTTATCTAAAGTTCATTGAATATCTAATTGGATTAAGTGATCATTTGCCATTTTGAATAGTTTCGTAACATCAGCAAATATAGAGACAATAGATTTCAGTCCGTGGTCTGCATCGTTTATATATACTATGAATAGAAGTGGCCCAAGAACGGAGACCTGAGGAACTCCATTTGTAAAAAAGTTTCAATCTAGAATTTTTGCCATTTATAACAACTATGTTTACGCTCGTTTAACCAATTACTAGTCCAGCTTGATAGGCTACCACTAATTTCGTGTGAAGCTAATTTAGTAAGTAGTCTTTCGTGTGGAACAACATAAAAAGCCCTCGCTAAGTCCAGATATATTGAATCTGTATTGTTTCTTTTGTCATAATTTGAGATGACTGTGTTATAGAACTCGAGTCGGTTAGTCACGTATGAACGTTTTCGTCTGAATCTATGCTGGCTATCATTTACTAAACAGTTACTTTCTAAATGGTATTCGATAGCATCTTTCATGATAGTTCCTATAATTTTTCCTACAATTCAGGTTAAGCTTATAGGCCTGTATTTCACTGGCTTCTTTTTGTTACCCTTTTTGAATATAGGGGTTACGTTAGCTAACTTCCATTCACATGGGACATCTCCGGATATGATTATTATTTTTTTTTCTAATAATTTCTAACGGAACAATAACCTCGTTTTTCATAACCTTTAAGAATCTTGGGCGAAAATCGTCAGACCCTGGTGTTTTGTTAACTTTGAGTTTGTCTATACATCTATTTATTTGTTTATTCATTGTCATTATCTATTGAGTTATTGATTTCTTTATCTATTAATTATCAATCACCTGTTAATTTACTTTACATATATATATCTATCTATTCATTTGTGTGTTTATTTATTTGGCTATTGTATGGATATAATTAACATATGTATAACGATATCAGTGACATTAATGATATCATTAGGCCTGTTTATCTTTTCGTTGATAACCGATTTACCATATTTAGTTATCCATATACTTATTCATAAATTTGCTCATTTCTTTCTATTTTTGTATATTTCTTTATTTGTGTATCTGTTACATAGCCGCCATCGTGGAACTAGACTTTTGAGGGGGAAAAATGATAACTCAACACAAAAGAAGCAAATTTGTTTTGACTGAAATTACAAATCGATCAAGTTTTTCACGAGGAATCGAGTTCCACCGCTTCGGTCTGACACCATCATCGACTTTCTTTGTGACGTCATGTCGCGCTCGCTTGAAGGCCATCCATCTGCCGGATTCCTTTTTATTTATTTATTTATTATTTATTTATTTATTTATTTATTTATTCATTTATTAATTTATTTATTTATTTATTTATTAATTTATTTGTTTATTTATTTGTTTATTTATTTGTTTATTTATTTGTTTATTTATTTGTTTATTTATTTGTTTATTTATTTGTTTATTTATTTGTTTATTTATTTGTTTATTTATTTGTTTATTTATTTTTTTATTTATTTTTTCATTTATTTATTTACTTATTCATTTATTTATTTACTTATTTATTCATTTATTTACGTATTTATTTATTTACTTATTTATTTATTTATTTATCTATTTACTTATTCATTTATTCACCTATTCATCTATTTGTTTATTTATTTATCTGTTTATTCATTTATTTATTTATTTATTTATTTATTTATTTATTTATTTATTTATTTATTTATTCATTAATCTATTCATTCATCTATTTATTTATTTATTCATTTTGGTAACCAACGGTTCTATACCTTTTTTCGGAGTGGAAATAATCTACCAAAGTGTTCATTCTGAACAGAATCAAATAAATTTTCATTCAAACTCTAAATCGATAAGATTTCAACAAAAATGTTCCTGTTGTTATTATCATTATTGTTGTTGTTGTTGCTGTCGTTGTTGTTGTTGTCGTTGCGCTGCTATTGTTGTCGTTGCGTTGTTGTTGTTGTTGTTGTTGTTGTTGTTGTTGTTGTTGTTGTTGTTGTTGTTGTTGTTGTTGTTGTTGTTGTTGTTGTTGTTGTTGTTGTTGTTGTTGTTGTTGTTGTTGTTGTTGTTGTTGTTGACTGTAGCTTAGCAGCGTTTCTCTCCTTGTGCATTGTCTCACTTAGGACAAGATTCCAGTTGTTCTTGATCTTATTCAAAGAGTTACATAAACATTATTCTAGTTAAACTAAGCATGTTAGTGATTACATCTAGTGAGCTCTTTGGGGTTTCATTTGCCAAGGGACAGGTAAATAAAAGATAAAAATGTTGTTGATACTTCTGGTAGATTTTTCAATTTCGTCCAAGAATGGTTAACGTTTCGCTATTTCACGGGTCATCTCATCGGGCAGTAAACGTTTCTGCCATTGAACTAGCCACCTCTCTTGCCAGTAAACGTTTCTGTTATGAACTTGTCACCTCCCTCGGCAGTAAACGTTTATGCTATCAAATTAGTCACCTCTTACAGAAGCAAACGTTTCTGATATTGAACCATTTACCTCAAGCCAGTGAACATTTCAGTTATTGGAATAGCAAACTCTCAACGTAAGTAAACGTTTCTGCTATTGAACTTGTCACCTACTTCGGCAGTAAACGTTTATGCTATCAAATTAGTCACCTCACACAGAGGCAAACGTTTCTGATATTGAACCATTTACCTCTCGTCAGTGATCGTTTCTGTTATTGGAATAGCAAACTCTCAACGTAAGTAAACGTTTCTGCTATGAACTTGTCACCTCTCTCGGCAGTAAACGTTTATGCTGTCAAATTAGTAACCTCATACAGAAGCAAACGTTTCTGATATTGAACCATTTACCTCTCGCCATTGAACATTTCAGTTATTGGAATAGCAAACTCTCAACGTAAGTAAACGTTTCTGCTATGAACTTGTCACCTCCCTCGGCAGTAGACGTTTATGCAATTAAATTAGTAACCTCATACAGAAGCAAACGTTTCTGATATTGAACAATTTACCTCTCGTCAGTGAACGTTTCTGTTATTGGAATAGCAAACTCTCAACGTAAGTAAACGTTTCTGCTATCGAACTTGTCACCTCCCTCGACAGTAAACGTTTCTGCTATTAAATTAGTCACCTCTTACAGAAGCAAATGTTTCTGATATTGAGCCATTTACCTCTCGTCAGTGAACGTTTCATTTATTGGAATAGCAAACTCTCAACGTAAGTAAACGTTTGTGCTATCGAACTAGCCACTTTTTTCTACGGAGTTAAAGTGCCTGGCATTAACAGGAACCAAATCATTAAAGCATGAATGTGCTGTATTATTTACCTTGTATCGAGTGACAGGTTAAATGAATCCAAAGGACAGGAAGACAGACATGTTTTGAGCGATGGGGGATTTATCCTGAAGGACAAATGCATACAAACAAAGAGAGGAGAGGCAAGCACAACACGACCATTGAGACAGAAGTATTGAGAAGTGAGAGGGATTTGGTCTCGGATGGAATTATGTTGAAGCGGACAGACATCAAATTCAATACCAAAGAATAAAACGAGGAATCTGGGCCTTGTGAAGGACGCACACACTTGCACACGCGTATATATATATATTTGTATATATATGTATATATATATATATATATATATATATATATAAATATATATATATATATATACATATATATACATATATATATATATATATATATATATATATGTTTATATATATATATATATATATATATATATATATATATATATATATATATATATATATATATGTATGTGTGTGTGTGTGTGTGTATGTATGCATATATGCATATACATACATATATAGACAGTTTTTTATATGCTAATAATATTTTTCATCGTAGAGTATTTTATAAACATTATGCTAGCACTTCATACATGTGTGTATATATTAAACTATTTTTGTTTCTATTTTTACTCATCCATCTAATGTATACATCCATTTGTATATTTATTTAATTGTTTATATTTTTGGGTGGAAAAATAATTGACTGAGGGGTTAACTGACTTACTTTTCAAATAAATCTCTTCGTAAATATTTTTCTCTTCATAAGGAATGAGCTGCTGAACATCATTAATTTTGATTCAGTTTTTCACCTGTATAACTGCATATTTTTTCATATGTGCTTTTCCTTTTTGTCTGAACAAAGCTATGATATATTTTTGATAGACTTAGAAAAAATATGCTGTGCAAACTATTTTCGTTAACTAGAAAATCATAGATAACCGAAGAACAAATAATATGAATCTAAGTTTTTCGAATGTAGTTGGAATCCTTCACTGTCTCCCTTATTAGCATCAAATCCTCTCTATAGTGTTTTCTGACCTAACTGATGTGCACTTGTTTGATCAACAATTTATTAATACGTTCCATCTCCTCTAAACGAAATGAAATGAGATCGTGACTGTGGAGAGACACTTTTCGAAAAGATATACTTTAATCTCACGTCCTTTGCTAAGGATCAACAGTGTTTCAAGTATTATGCAAAACTAATTATAGAATTCTGACGGACATTTTTGAATCGTAATTTGCTTGGGTGATTTGGAACTCAAAATTGACAGAAAGGAAATTGATAGTCGCGTCTGCATAATCAGTATGATCTATATTCGCCTTCTGTTTAAGAAACAAAATAGACATTTATATTCCAAAGATGTTTCCTTATAGATAAGGTCACATGTATCTACCAATAACAAAAGCAAATGACTACAACTTTTGTACAATCCAAAAGTTCAAATTATGAGGTGTGTGTTGTGTGTGTGTGTGTGTGTGTGTGTGTGTGTGTGTGTGTGTGTGTGTGTGTGTGTGTGTGTGTGTGTGTGTGTGTGTGTGTGTGTGTGTGTGTATGTGTGTGTGTGTGTGTGTGTGTGTGCGTGCGTGCGTGCGTGCGTGTGTGTGTGTGTGTGTGTGTGTGTGTGTGTGTGTGTGTGTGTGTGTGTGTGTGTGTGTGTGTGTGTGTGTGTGTGTGTGTGTGTGTGTGTGTGTGTGTGTGTGTGTGTGTGTGTGTGAGAAAGAGAGAGATGATCTTATTGGTTGTGGCCATCGTAGCTGCAGCACTTCACTGACACAACATTTCGTGATACTTTCTTGGTTCTCGGGTAAACAATTCATAAATACCAAATATAATCTTCCCTCAAACAAGATAATTTAACCAAAAACGAAAGTGTACATATCGTAGATAGAGAGCAATCCCATAAAGAACTATCACTAGTCTTAGATCACAACGAGGGATTACAATATACAGTTCTAAACATCTGGACGAATAAGTTGACCTAGTTATTTTTGGTACAGTGAAGAACCCTCCAGGGATCTCCTGCCAGCGTGAATGGAAGTCATAAATATAATCTATCGTCTATTCATAGTCACGTTCTTTTATGTCTGTGTGGGCGATGGATCAGTAGCCAGCGTGGTGGGGAATCCAGGGAGGACGAAAATAATCGCCCCAGTTTATGTGGGTCATCCAGAAGGGGAGTCTGCTGCTCGAGTCTCCGGAGGTGTAGTGTCTGCAACCAGGTCAGTATTGCTCTTCTCTTGAAGAACACAATAAGCTGCGTAGGATAAATGCTATTGGATTGGAACAGGCAAAAGATGGTAGTTCCCAGGTGACCTTGCCCATACATATAATCTTACACCAAAAAGACTTTTTCCTTCTTAAAGTGGAGTAACTGAGTCAGAGTATATATTCTTTCTATACTCATCCCACACCTACTTAAAAACTCGTTTGTTATACCTCTCATCATAGGCCTTCATTATAAATTAGGACTTATATACCTACCCGGTTGTATTCCTGAAGATGAACATTGCACTGAGATCGAAACGTAGAAATAGATAATCTGTAACTGATTCCGGATCTTTGTGATTTCACCATTAAACATATATACTATACACACATGCGCATGTATACATATTCAAATGCATATATCCATACACACACACACATAAATACATACACATATACATACATATACATATATACATACACACATGTACATAAACACACAAATGCCATCATGGATAAATATATATATGTATGTATATATATATATATATATATATGTATATATATGTATATATATGTATATATATATATATATATATATATATATATATATATATATATAGGTATACAATCCTATCATTTTGCATAACTGTGTTTGCCATGGTGTAGGCTTTGCATATTGAGTACTCATTAAGCAAAAAACAGCCAATGATTACAACTGATGTATATACTGTACATTACTGTAGATAATGAAAGAATCGGTCAATAGAAAACAACCATTTTTCATATCTTTGTTATATTGTCTCTACAGTATGAGTCCGTACATTCTACAATAAAGTTCCATTTCAATGTTGTCATAGTTACATGATGGTACTCGAGGTATGTGGTATGACTATCTATAGTCAAATCATATTTACAATTTAATGAAAACCTTTGTGAATATTTTATACATTATTCCTTACAGTATCCTATAGAATCTTCGGGAGAAAAAGGTGTTTATTTTGATGCCACCTTCTTACTGACAAACTCTAACTCCGAGTGTGGGCAAGCAAGACACCGTGTGTGCACGCAAACACAACAGCAAACAAGAACACACCTCTAAGTTTGCACACAGAACATTTCGTGTATACGTTATTAATATTAAGTGTATGTTCAACTAACAGTCCCGTTTCTAAGAAAGATGCTTCGTCACTGTAGACTACTGTTTCTTGAAAATCATGTGAGAATGGAAAATTTTCTCCGTGAGAGGCAGATAATTGACAGCGAGAGGAGAGCGCATACCAGCGAAAAGAAAGTGTTATGGGGAAAATTTTCATTATCTACTTGCTTCCAGGTGCTACAGTGGGTGAGTGCTTTCCGAGTGTAGGCGCCGATGTTAGAGTCCTTATATCTATGAGGGCACTCACTTAAACCATTAAGACAGTGTACTGGGTTTGTGGGTTTAGTGTATACTTCTGAGCGCTCTACCCAAGTACTTATCAACAATAGTTTCAGTGAGAAAGACATTGATAGCCAGACCAAGAAGATAATGGACGACTGATACAAAGGTAATGACAATAACCATAGTAAGGAAAAAATTAACATCTACTCTAATTCCACATTTATGACAGCTTACAAAGAAGAACGCATAATGAAACAAA
>NC_134780.1:87997735-88000235 GCF_046742065.1 Oratosquilla oratoria | reverse complement strand
CTGACGCTCAAATTATTAGTGAGTGACAGTGACGCGTGAAGAAGAGGGAGAGTGAGAGACGGGTGGAGAGCCCGTCTAGCATGAAAAAAGGACAGGACAGGACAGGACAGGAGGCATGAGGGACAGTGGACCACAAGGACATACGGACAGGTTGACGGGTCTGAAGGATGAGGTCTTACCTTGTGGATAGACAGATGGAGTCTTAGTATGGCGACGGATTCAGAAGCAAATAGAGGAACATCGAAGTGTATGACGTAAGAGATCTGGCGAGGCATCGCGTGGTATTGCCACCGACCTACCTGACACCACTTCTCCTCCTTATTCACTCCACTCACTCCTCTTCCTTATTTATCACTCCACTCTCCTCCATTCCACTTGTCTCCACATTACTCTCTCAGCTCTTCTCCTATGCTTTGTTACATTTCAACCTCTTCATTTTTTTCTTTTTCTTTTTTTTATATCTTTGCATTTCCTTCTGTCGGTTGTTATTTTTTCTTCCTATTTTTTCTACCCAAGAGGTAAATTTTGTCATCTTATTTGTGTTACTTTTCTCTCCTATTAGATTGCACTAATGTCGTAACACATTGGTAAAATTCAAACTTAGAGCCCACTGTCGGTGGAAAAAGATCAAAAGTGAGATGATTGTTGCTGGTGGTCGAAATATACAGGAAAAATCATCTCACTTTTTATCTTTTTCCACCGACAGTGAGTTCCAAGTTTAAATTTTCTCTCCTATATTCTAAACTTGTTATATCTTTCTTTTCCTTCCTTCTACATCTCTTACATCACTCTTTTCTGTTTTCTCATTACCATTTTATCTTTTATTTTCCTGTTTTCTCAGTTTACGTTATAATTGCTACTAGCCACCATTACCACCATCAACACTATCACCACCACCACCACTATTACCACCTCCTTGCAAACATTTCCACCATTATCCCTGCCACCTCTACCACCCACACCACCCACACCAGCAACAACATCAGTCAATAACTTAAACGACATCAGCAACAAGAACAACAAACACAACAACAGGAGCAGTGTCAATAGCTACAACAGCAACAACAACGATTGTAACACAAAAAACGACGGTATAGTAGTAACAGGGATAAGAACAACGAAAACAACAGCAGCGGCAGAGGCAAGAAGAAGAAGAAGAAGAAGAAGAAGAAGAAGAAGAAGAAGAAGAAGAAGAAGAAGAAGAAGAAGAAGAAGAAGAAGAAGAAGAAGAAGAAGAAGAAGAAGAAGAAGAAGAAGAAGAAGAAGAAGAAGAAGAAGAAGAAGAAGAAGAAGAAGAGCAGCAGCAGCAGCAGCAGCAGCAGCAGCAGCAGCAACAACAACAACAACAACAACAACAACAACAACAACAACAACAACAACAACAACAACAACAACAACAACAACAACAACAACAGCAGCAGCAGCAGCAGCAGCAGCAGCAGCAGCAGCAGCAGCAGCAGCAACAACAACAACAACAACAACAACAACAACAACAACAACAACAACAACAACAACAACAACAACAACAACAACAACAACAACAACAACAACAACAACAGCAACAGTAGCAATAACATAAACAAAAACACCAACAAAGACAACAACAATAGCAACCACCCCAGAGCTCTGCGTACCGGGTAACGTTACTCTTTCTACTCGTTCAGCTCCGTGGCGGCCCCTTCGGGAGTCTTCAAACAATCCTTCCTTTCAAACTCCACTCCCATTTACCTTTATATTCAACTCCCGTCCCACCTTCTCCAGTCCTCCTCCCTCTTCCGCCTCCACAAAGCCTTTTCCTCCTCATCTCCTCTCCTCCATCCTTCCAACCCCTTATCAATCTCTCCCGTGACGCACTCTCTAGAGTTTATTCTTGTTGGCATCAAACGATTCTATTTCTATAATGGAAGAACCAGGGAAAGAACAGGCACTATGTTCATCGAGGTCTTGTTCTGAATTGAAGTAAACCTTTTCTCTATTCAAAATACTTTTCTGAGTATTTCGCGGCGTTCAAAGGAATAAGCTCTTTCCCCGTCCCTTCTCCCTCCTTTCTCCATCCTCTTCCCCTTTTACCTTTCTCCAATTACCCATTTTCCTCCCTTTCCCTCTTTCCTTTCTCTCTGGTCCCTCTGCCTCTTCCCTATTACCCCTCACCTATTCCCACACATTTTTCTTCTTCTGATCCCACCATCACGCTTACTTGTATGAACCCCATTACATTTTCTATTTACCAATTTCCTTTCGTCCGAACCCATTTTCCCTTTCACCCATCCACACCTATTTCTCTTCCCTCATATTCTCTCTCCCCATTTTCTTTTATGAAATACATCAAAACCTCCCTAACCTATTCCTTTTCTTCCTAACCCCATTCCCATCCTCATGAACCTTACTGTCTCTTCCTCACTCATCTCTTACCAACCCACGGCCTTCTAATCTCTTCAATACGGTTACAAAATTAATAGATTACATTGCGAAAAACACCGGACGGTTTTACTCGTCTAAG
>NC_134780.1:87990235-87992735 GCF_046742065.1 Oratosquilla oratoria | reverse complement strand
TCGTCATGCACGCTGGATGGCCAAAGCTTTGTATAGCATCAAGATCTGGCTCTTCAAGGACCAGTTCCCTCTGACAAGTGCGGAGGAGCGAGCTCGGCAAGACACTGTGGTCTTCTGCAGTCTAATTTACACCGAATCATGGTACAAAGACACGGATATCCTGCAGTTCCGGGCAACGATCTTCGCCTTCTTAAGGCTATCAAGGAGTATAAGAAAGTGAGCCTCTAAGTGGCAAAGGCTGCATAGGACCGGAATCTTTGATAATTGAGCGATGAAGAATCTGGTCACCAAGAACATTGGGGCCTTCTTTGAAGCCTTAGGAATGAACCACAGCTTCCTGGAATATAATCCCGCTTAGTGGGAAGACCTCCCTGATTTCCGGCGCCTCAGGTATGCCGTCACCGCTCTCCCAGCCGTCAATAATGCCACAGAGAGGGCCGTCAACCTTTTCGAGGACTTCACCTCCCTCATCACAACAGACGAGGACCAGAAACAGTTTCTCGTGCAAATTGTAGTGGAGCAACGTACCCCACTCCGAAGAAGGGGCCCTGGTGTAGTGTTGATGATGTTGGAAATCTAGATATATGTGTATATATATACATACATATATATATATATATATATAATATACATACATACATACATATACATATATACATATATATATATATATATATATATATATATATGTATATAGATATATATGCAGCAACATAAATCCACGTGCCTTTCAGAAATACTGTCATATTTTAAAAATCTCTATAAATATTTCACCTTTTCATGGTCTTGTTAGAGTGTTTCTCAAGTGCCTCGCAAATAATCCCACACAGATTTCGACCCCAGCCGCCCGTCCGGTGGCCATTGCCGGAACCAGAAGGCGCCTCTGCGGAGCGTGGCCAGGTGAAGAACCCGGCGCCCGAAGAACCAATGCTGCGTAAACAATGAGCACAGTAATTGCGCGGTCGAGATCGAAGGACTCCAGAGTCAACCCGTCTCCCCTCCCCACGCCTTCTGCCGTCTTTCCTCATATTACGACGAGATGCGAATATTTACATGCACGCGTTCGTGAACACACACACACACACACACATAAACACACACACACACACACACACACACACACACACACACACACACACACACACACACACACACACACACACACACACACATGTACACTAACCTTTAAAAACATCACAGTATTGCAGGCCGTTACCCTCATCCTTGAATAACGAGTTTGGGCGTCTCGAGTGCATTACCCGGACATCGGGACATGTGGGCTATGGAGCTTTCATCTGAAATAGTAAGTGCTGTCGAGCACTAGTTCAGCACGTGAGCCAAGAACATGGGTAATCAAATAGGACAGAAAGACAGACAAACGGACAGATAGATAAAGGGTGACAGATAGACAAACAGACAAATAAATATATTAATAAACACACAAGTGGTCAGACAGACAGACAGAAAGACAAACAGACAGATAGATAAATATACAAATAGACAAAGAGATGAAATGACTGACAAACAGACAGACACAAAGACTGCCAAACAGGCAATCAGACAAAGGAAGTAAAAAAATACACATAAGAGAGAGAGAGAGAAAGAGAGAGAGAGAGAGAGAGAGAGAGAGAGAGAGAGAGAGAGAGAGAGAGAGAGAGAGGGAAATAAACAGTCAGACAGGAGAGGAGAGGAAGACAGGACGGCAAGGAAGTAGACAGGTTACACAGACATAAACAAGCAAACAAATAGACAAATAGCCAAAAAGAAATATAAGGAGAAAGGAAAGTAGACAGGTAGATAATCATAGACAAGCAGACAAACACACATATAGACAAACAAAGAAAGGGAGAGAGACGTGCATATACAAGTACACAAAAGTATGTACGCGCATACACAAGACAATCAGATTGGAAAGAAGTTACTCGTGGAATCCCACAGGGATCAATGCTTGCTCCCACCACGTTCCTTGTGTACATAGATGATCTGTCAGAGGGCGTAACTCGAACATGCTTGCAGATGATGATGAAATTAAAATGGAAATAGAAAGTTCATAGACTAACAGGAACTTTGCAGAGAGATCTTAGCAATGTATGTGAGAAGAGTAGATAATAATAAAAATATATATAAATGGAATTTGATACCAGCAAACTGTGTTCGACACCCATGATTGAAAGGTACAAAAGAGCAATAGCAACATACAAATTGGGAGCAGAGGTGAATAGGAGACAAGATTCCAGGATAGATAAGATCAAATTTTTCAGGAAGTTTTCCTTTGATTATTTTTCTGATATTTGTTATCAGTTTTGTTCTTCGTCGCTGCATCCAGTAAGGTTCTTGAATAATACGGAAACAATATATTCTGCACTCAAACAGACTAAAGATTTATGCAATTGGTTGGTGACAGATGGAACTCTGAATTCTAAGAAACTCGATTGCCTTCTCTGAGGGAGAAACACAATGTTTCAATGATTCAAAGTCATTACTGATCATTACATTGACA
>NC_134780.1:87975235-87985235 GCF_046742065.1 Oratosquilla oratoria | reverse complement strand
CACGCTACAAAGTCTTCTGTAAGGGGCACTGTTCTAGCTTCCTGATTGGGAGAGTTTGCAACGTTAAATCAAATCACATAGGCATCGGTTTATAAAAAAAATACATACATACATACATACATATATACAATACATACATACATACATACATACATACATACATACATACATACATATATACAATACATACATACATATACCAAAGGCTTTTTTCCCCCATACACGGGAAATAAAAGATAAGAAATAAAAATCATAACTAGTTCCTCTTACAAGCTCCACAAAGACTCCGACATTTCTTCGTCGATTTCTAATAAAAATTTAAGAATTTTTAAGATTATAGATAGACCTTAATTCTCATAAACTCTTTATATGTACCCTACATGTAACCCAAACCTCAATTTTCTAATATTCACTTTTTTCTTGCAAACCTCATTTTTTCACATTTTTCACTCATTTATATAAAGAAAAAATGATAAATTTCAAATACTTTACATATATTTCATATTGTTTAGCCTCTTTATACGCCTCAACATATATTCGGTGTCTTCTTATATGTTTTATATACTATTCATTGCTTCCAATACTTAACATGCATGCGTTAGTTTGGCATAGGATGTACACCGTGAGGAACTTAAGCTCTACCGTACCAGTGTAAGTGATAATCGTCCTGATCTAGGGTTATGAGGTTGTTCATGCTGACAGCATAGTTTTCAGCCACCAGGCGTCTCCATACTGAAAGCATGTTTATGCTGTGCCTCATAGCACATGCATGTTACAGATTGATTCACTGACGTCCCATTTATTCTTTTTCTTTTTTGTGAATTTCTTCTTTTATCATAAAACTTTGATTCCTTTACATTTTTTCCACCTTCTCATTCACGAGTCTTACTTCCGTCTTTTCGTCTAATATGCTATCCTTTCTTCCGTTCCTTCGTTCGCTGTCTTCGCGTTCTTTACCGCATCCCACAGACCCCGCATACATTTCACGGGTCTTCATGCACGCAAGCCACGTCAGAAATAGATGAAAGTGGAGAGGAATCGAGACCCGTCGTGACGCAAGCGCATTTTGCAGCTTTTCGCATTTTTCGGATAAATGATCTTCGTGATTGCGAGGGAGGTGAAAGAAGAGAGGAAAGAAGGGAGGGAGGGAGAAGGGAAGGGAAAGGGAAATAAGAGGAGAAGGGAATGCAAAAGGGGACGGGGAAGAAGAGAGAAAGGGAAAGAAGAGAGGAAGGGGAAGAAGGAGCCCGAAAATATGGAGTGGGGCATAGGAAAATGAGAGGAATAGAGAAGGTAAGGGAAAGGGGAACGAGAAAGGAAGGGAAAAGGGAGGGGAAGAGGAAGGGTAAGAGAGAGAACAGAGATGATGGAAAAGGTGAAAACGAAAAATAGAAGAGAGTGAAAAGGAGAGAGAATGCAATTATAGGAAGGAAGAAATAGAGGAGTATAGTAATGGAATTGGAGATTGGAAGTGGAAGAAGAAGAGGTAGGGAAGGGTTGATTTTAGGTTGACAGCGAGGGATGAGGAAGGGAAAGAGGGAGGAAGAGAAATGAAACAGGATGAAGAAGATTAGACCAAGGAGAAATAGGCATTAAGGGCCTTACTTTTAAAGTGAAACAGTATTGCCGTGGATGTACTGTGTCTTACTGCATTGCCTCTGACCGGGGTAGTAGGCAGGAGACAGGGATGACCTTGATCCACGAGGAGCTAAGATGAGAGGGAAACGATGGGGAGTGGATGGAAGTGGATTGAGTGGGAGTGGAATAAGGTGGAGTGGGTGCGTGTCTTTTACATAGCTACACCCTTTGTTAGGGGGAAAAAGTGCGGGGTGATCTAATAGAGGTGTTCAAGTGGATCAAAGGCTTTAACAAGGGTGATGCAAACAAGGTCATCATATTAAAACAACAGGGCAGGACTCGCAGTAATGGATTTAAACTGGACAAATTTAGATTTAAGAAAGAAATAGGAAAGAATTGGTTTACTAATAGGGTGGTCGACGAGTGGAATAGACTTAGTAACCATGTAGTGAGCGCTGAAACTATCAGTTGTTTTAAGAAACGGTTAGACAACTTTATGGATGGGGATGACAGGTGGTGATGGATATGAAGCTGCCTAGTGTAGGCCTTATGGTCTCTTGCAGTCTCCTTCATTCTTATGTTCTTATGTTATGTTCTTATAGATTTTCAAAACCATTTCCCCAAACCATGGCAAACACATGCTATCATTAAAGAATATAATTTTACTTGGTGATGCAGTTTAGTTCATGTGTCTCACAATTTTTTCTTTACAATCACCTGATAATGTTTCTAAGTACAGCCAAATAGTTTAGAAATATAAGTTCTAATGGGAGACAGCGTGGGCCAGGGCTTGCAAAAGGTTTTTAAGAATACGGTTCGATGTTCTTCCGTCCCGAATACCAATTATATATTATCATATGCCACCATTCGATTCTATCTATATGAAGGGGATTTGTGGGAAGAAAGGAAAGAGTAAAAGAAAGAAAGAAGGGAAAGGGGAGTTTAAAAAAAAAAAGAACTAGAGATACAAAAAATGGATGAAGGGAACCAGAACAAAAGAGGAATTTTGCTGAAGAAGAGTGGAGGAGGAGGAGAAGGATGGAGGAGGGAAAGAGGGTGGGAGAGTGACTGAGTGTTGAAGAAATGAAGGGGAGAGTCACTTGTTCTAGTGTTGGAGAGAGATAAAAGGGCAGAGTGATAGAAGAGTAAACAAGGGAAAAGGAGGGAAGAATGGATAACTAAGGGGAATAGGTAAAAAGGGAAGATGTGCTATTTAGTGTTAGTGTTAGTGTTAGTGTTAGTGTTAGTGTTAGTGTTAGTGTTAGCGTTAGTGTTAGTGTTAGTGCTAGTGTTAGTGTTAGTGATTTAGTGTTAGTGTTAGTGTTAATGCTAGTGTTAGTGTTTTAGTGTTAGTGTTGGTGTTAGTGTTTTAGTGTTAGTGTTAGTGCTTTAGTGTTAGTGTTAGTGCTTTAGTGTTAGTGTTAGTAGTTTTAGTGTTAGTGTTAGTGTTGGAGTTAGAGTTAGTGTTAGTGTATGTGTTAGTGTTAGTGTTAGTGTTAGTGCTTGTGTTAGTGCTTGTGTTAGTGTTAGCGTTAGTGAGTGGTAGGAGAAAAGAAGATATGAATAAAGGAAAGAGGAGGGAGGGGAAGAAGAGGAAGAAAGGGGAACGAGTGGAGAGGAAAGGGAAGGACAGGAGAGAGGCGAGGGGATAAGAAGGAAAGGAAAGGAAAGGAAAGGAAAGGAAAGGAAAGGGAGAAAGGGAAGGGGAAAGGACGAGAAAAAAGGGAGGAGGGAAAAGGAAAGAAAATTAAACGAGAAGGGAAAGAAAGGTAAGGAAGGGAAAGGGAGGGGATAAACGGACGAGAAAAAAGGGAGGAGAGAAAAGAAAAGAAAAGGAAACGAGAAGGGAAGGAAAGGTAAGGAAGGGAATGGGAAAGGATAAAGGGACGAGGAAAAAAGGGAGGAGAGGAAAAGGAAAGAAAAGTTTAACGAGAAGGGAAGGAAAGGTAAGGAAGGGAAAGGGAAGGTAGGGGAGGGTAAAGGAAGAGAGGAGAGGGATGAAAATGGACGAGAGAGGAAGGGAAGGCAGGAGAGGAAAGGGAAAGAAAGGGGAAGAAGGAAGAGAGGAACAGAAGGGATGGGGAAAGTGGAGGTCGAAGAGGAAGGGTGAATAATAAATGGGAGAGGACGAAAAGGAAAGGGAAGAAAATATTAGGGAGGAAAAGAAAAGGAAAGGGAGGTGAATAGAAGAAAGTAAGGGAGGGGAAGGAAGAAGAAATATAAAGAATCAGAAAGGAAAGGAAGGTTATAGCGGAACAAATCAAACTAGGCAAAAGAACAAAAGGAATAGAAAAAGGTTGAGAAAAAGAGAGGAGAGAACAGAGGAAATAGATCAGACAGAGGATGGAAGAGAGGGAGGGAGAGAGAGAGAGAGAGAGAGAGAGAGAGAGAGAGAGAGAGAGAGAGAGAGAGAGAGAGAGAGAGAGAGAGAGAGAGAGAGAGAGAGAGAGAGAGAAGGTAAAAGAAGGAGGTAAGAGGAGGCTCCAAAAGGAAGGAAAGGGAGATGGGAGGAAGGGAAGGGGAGGGGAGGGGGGAGGGGGGATTGTAAAGGTAAAAGTATTGGAGGGGAAGGGAAGGAAGGGGTGCGGATTCAGGAACAGGTGGGAATATTTGGAGAGGACCGATTTGCTGTAGGTTTTGTTCGACACAACGAAACGACACGAGATGTGATGACGCTGGAGAATGAATGAATGAAGGGAAGAAGAGGAGATGTGGTGACGCTAGGGAAGGGAGCATGAACGAAGGGAAGAAGAGGAGAGAGAAGCGAAGGGAAGGGAAGCTATGGAAGGGAAGGAAAACGAAAGGGAATGGAAAGGGAAGGGGAAGAGAAGGGGCCTTTTGGTCTCTTGCAGTCTCCTTCATTCTTATGTTCTTATGTTCTAAAAGGAAAGGGAATAGAAAGTAAGGGAAGGAAAAAGAAGGTACTGGTAAGAAAGAGGAAAGAGAAGGGAAGGGAAGGGAAGCTAAGGAAGGAAAGGAAAACGAAAGGGAATTGAAAAGGAAGGTGAAGAGAAGGAGGAGCAGGAATTTAACAAAAGGAAAGGGAAGGAAAAGGAAGGTAAGAAAGAGAAGAAAAAGGGAAGAAAATAGTAGAAAAGGAAGGGAAGAGAACGGAAGGGAAGGGAAGAAAGAAGGGAGAAATGAATGGAATGGAAAGTAAGGGAAGGGAAAGGGAAGGGAAGGAGAGGAAAGGAATGGAAGGGAATGGAAGGGAATGGAAGGGAAAGGAAGGGAAGGGAAGGGAAGGGAAGGGAAGGGAAGGGAAGGGAAGGGAAGGGAAGGGAGGGGAAGGAAAGGGAAGGAAAGGAAGGGAAGGGAAGGGAAGGGAAGGTAAGGTAAGGGAAGGGAAGGGAAGGGAAGGGAAGGAAGGAAAGGGAAGGGAAGGGAAGGGAAGGGAATGAAAGGGAAGGGAAGGGAGGGGAAGGAAAGGGAAGGAAAGGGAAGGGAAGGGAAGGGAAGGGAAGGGAAGGGAAGGGAAGGGAAGGGAAGGGAAGGGAAGGGAAGGGAAGGGAAGGGAAGGGAAGGGAAGGGAAGGGAAGGGAAGGAAAGGGAAGGGAGGGGAAGGGAAGGGAAGGGAAGGGAGGGAAGGAAGGGAAGGAGAGGGGAAAGGAAAGGGAAGGGAAGGGAAGGGAAGGGAAGGGAAGGGAAGGGAAGGGAGGGGAAGGGAAGGAAAGGGAAGGGAAGGGAAGGGAAGGGAAGGGAAGGGAAGGGAAGGGAAGGGAAGGGAAGGGAAGGGAAGGGAAGAGAAGATAAGAAGAGGGAGGAAAAGAAAGAAAGTTAAAAAAAGGGAAACGTGAGAAAGAAGAGAAAATTTCAAGATATGGTGCCAAGTAAAAGAGTGAAAGATGATAACAATAAAGAAGCGAACGCGAGAGGTTACAAAGGATTACACAGGATTACAAAGGCGGAGCACG
The DNA here is from genome assembly GCF_046742065.1 of Oratosquilla oratoria. Taxonomy (NCBI): domain Eukaryota; kingdom Metazoa; phylum Arthropoda; class Malacostraca; order Stomatopoda; family Squillidae; genus Oratosquilla; species Oratosquilla oratoria. The sequence goes on along the minus strand of NC_134780.1, from coordinate 87,979,743 downwards.
CCGACAGGAGACCTTTTGGTCCATATCTAGGTCGGATGCAAAAAAAAATCATAATAATAATAAATTAGTAAATAAAAACTATAATAATGTAAATAACAAATAAAATGCATAAATAAATGCATAGGTATAGTTAAATAATAAACAAACAGGTAAATAGAAAATAGTAGTGAATGGGAGGAAGTGGAGAGACAACAGGCGACAGGAGACCTTTTGGTCCATATCTAGGTCGGATGCAAAAAAAGAAAAAAAAAATCATAATAATAATAAATTAGTAAATAAAAACTATAACAATGTAAATAACAAATAAAATGCATAAATGAATGCATAGGTACAGTTAAATAATAAACAAACAGGTAAATAGTAAATAATAATGAATGGGGAGGAGGTGGAGAGACAACTGGTGACAGGAGCGATAGATGAGAGGCGTTCTTGGAACTGGACCTCTCAACCGAGTGGAGGTCTTTCGTTACATTGTTCTCCTTGACGGCAGGTGATTTTATTCGTCTGAAGAATGATTTTTGGACTAAAGGGTGAAGGAAGAGAAGGTGGAGGAGGAGAAGGAGGAAAAGTAGAGGAAAGAGCGTAAGGAGGGGAAGGAAAGTCAGGGAGAGGGAAAAGATGGGAATGGAGGAGATGGACTAGGAGATACATAAGAACATATGAACATAAGAATGAAGGAGACTGCAAGAGGCCATACGGCCCACACTAGGCAGTTCCGTATCCATCACCACCTGTCATCCCCATCCATAAAGTTATCTAATCGTTTCTTAAAACAACTGATAGTTTCAGCGCTTACTACATGGTTACTAAGTTTATTCCATTCGTCGACCACCCTGTTAGTAAACCAATTCTTGCCTATTTCCTTTTTAAATCTAAAATTGTCCGGTTTATAACCATTACTGCGAGTCCTGCCCTGTTGTTTTAATAGGTAGGGAAAGGAGGAGGACAAAGAAGAGGAGGAGAAGGGGAAGAAGGAGCAGGAGGGAGGAGGAGTGGTAACAAGATCATTAGAATGAATTGTGAAAGGAATAGAATGAGGAGGAAGAGGGAGAGGAGGAGGAGAATGAAAGAGATGAAGGAGAAGGAAGAGGATAAGGAAAAGGAGGAAGAGGAGAAGAAGAAGGAGAAACAGGATAAGTAGAAAGAGGAGTAGGGACAGGGTTAGATGGAGGGATAGGAACGGTGAGGAGGAGGAGGAGGAGGAGGAGGAGGAGGAGGAGGAGGAGGAGGAGGAGAAGGAGGAGGAGGAGAAGGAGGAGGAGGAGGAGGAGAAGGAGGAGGAGAAGGAGGAGGAGGAGGAGGAGGAGGAGGAGGAGGAAGAGGAGGAAGACGAAGAGGAGAAGGAAGGAAGGAAGGAAGGAAGGAGATGGGACATGATGATTATGGGTACCTTATAAGGCTCACCTTCACTGATGGAAGTTTGGGTAAAGAATTATTGTCAGAAAGCAGCGCGAAGAGTAGGAACGAAGTTGGAGAAGAAAATAATAACGTCTTCTGTGAAGTAAGAAAAGGATTGAAAGAATATACGAAGGAGGGGAGATGGCAAAGGAGCAGAGAGAAGAAGAGAAGACGCAGAAAACGGACAGGAGAAAGAAAATGGGAAATGGAAGGCTATAAAAGAATCAAATAATGTTTAGAGGCCAGAATAGGTGTTTAGTAACATTTGATATGTTCAGTTTAAAAATACTGTATCAATTCATTTATTTATCTATTTATTTTGTTATATATATATATATATATATATATATATATATACATATATATATATATATATATATATATATACATATATATATATACATATATATATATGTATATATATGTATATATATATATATATATATGTATATATATATATATATATATATATATGTATGTACATATATATATATATACATATATATATATGTGTGTGTCTGTGTATATATACATATATATATATATATATATATATATATATATATATATATATATATATATATATATATATATATATATATATATTAATATGGAATAACATTTACTATTTGGATTGTACAATCTATCACAAAGGAAGAAACATTTGTTCCTCAACCACCAAGAATTTGATGGAGGTGGGTGAAGCCTAACATTTGAAAAAAGAAAAGAAAAAAAAAAACATGACGTCATGTGGTAGTCGATGCCTCCCATTGGATCTTGCACTCAATTGGCCCTGCCCCCTGCTATCATGTCGCTCGTCGATTGGTTGGCTGATTGTCCGGCGATCGTCATATCATGCGCTAACTCGGGCAAAATGTTGGTCTTTGGTGAACGGACCTTTTGGACTCTATTCACTGCCATCCCATGGTACTTTTTTTTTTTTTTTTTTTTTTTAGGGTGGGGGGGATGAGAATGAGGAGTGGGAGGCATCCCGTTATACTTTATATTGCTATATAATGAGTACAATGGATCTCGGCATTTTTTTAATATTGTTCTTTTTTGCTTGTTTCAAATATAATGGGTGTTATACAAGATACTATTGCCTACACTTAAGAAGAAAATATCTTAATATCTAGGGGCGTGATTGCACTAGTGAAGGAACAATTTTAGAAAATCCCTAAGAAAGATACCTCTGATGGATATTCCACAGGTATGTAAGCTTCTTTCTAAAATGTACAAACCTGCATTGCCTCTGACCTAGGCAGTGGACGGGGAACGGAGATGGGCTTTCATACATTAGGACAGTGTTTCCAAACCCCATGGTAAATTACCCCAGTGGGGTAATGAACCCATATTTTTGGGGTAATGGATGTTATGTGTGAGAAAATCACATAAAGTGATCAATGAATAAAATGTTTTATTATTGTTGTATTGAATATTCTGCATTTATGATGATGTTGATATACATAAAAGTGGAAAAGTTTGCAGTTGTGTTAGATCCTTAAATGTATACAGCCAATAGCGGGCTATATAGCCCATACAGTTCATCAGGTGACAGCGAAAAAGAATCCCATATTACCGGGTATATGTTCAATGGGGTAATTGATAACTGAGAAATTGAATTTTGGGATAATTATTTCGAAAAGGTTGGGGAACACTTCACTAGGAGGTAAGATAGAAGGGGAGTAGTGATGGACGATGGAAGGAGGAGGGCCGGGTGTATGCCTTGGCTGCCTACCTCCCTCATAAGAAGAAAGGGACCTTTTGGTATATAGAAGAAGTTTAGGAGTGTACGCCAGGAGGCACGTAGCTGCGACCGAAGCAGTCATCCTTGCCCTGTTTGGGCGGATAACAGTCATAACTGGGAATCGGAGAGAAGTACCAAAACTTCCGATTACACCCCCATTGCACTTTTGGTATATAGATGGATAGGAAGACCCAGGAAGAGATGGAGAGACGGTATCAGACAAGCCATAGAGTCAAGAGGAAGAACTACGGAGGAAGTGGAGAGAGTGCAGCTGTATGCAGATAGGGCCTTGTGGAGAGACTTCGTGAGGCATCATCGCTGACAGGGCAACCCCCTACCTGGTGTATGGTGAGAAGATGGTGAGAAGATAAGCAAACCATCAACATGAAATGAGATATCCAAGAGAACGGGAAGGAAGAGAATCTATGCGGTAGGTATAAAAGTGGAATACACAGACACATATTGATAACTTTTGCCCAAGAACTTTGAGAAAACATTCCCTCTATCGAAAGGCGGACCAATTAACATTCACCAAAGACTAAAGCATTCCAGAACTTGCCGTAAGTGAATCTATCATCTGATAAATTCCTTTTAGATAAAAGCTAGTGGCATCTCTTTTAAAACGTACATTTAGTTGTCATTCTTCAAACCTGCAATAAACATTTCTGTAGAAAAAACAAGAACAACCATAAATCAAAACCACCTTTTGTAAGCTTGTAGACTTTTTATTATTTTTGTGGTTTATCAACATTGGTAGTTTGTTGTCGCTGATTTGTACTGCGCATGTGTGATATGCAGCTATATTATCATACCTCTGTTAGACAGTCGATGTTTTCAACGGAAAAGGTACATTATGTAATGTTATAATCATTGATGATGCCAGACCAGTGATATACAAAACATACAAGTCGACACTAATGTGTGACTATCTAAATATACGTTTCTTTATCATTTCCTTTTCTTTGTGTTCACTTTACATTTGCTACTCTACAACATATCGGGTTAGGGCGTCGTTAATTGCGGTGAAGGTCGAGGGAATGGCGGTTCGAATCCTGCCACCAGCGAAGTTGAACCAAGGGCATGGTTCATTAAATTCCACGATACAAAGCCCTCTGCGAGGGGCACCGTCCTAGCCTTCCGATAGGGGGGAGTTTGTGACGTTAAACCATATCATCAAGAAGGATTCCCGCCAAAAGACAGTCTGCACGTACTTGAACTCAGATTGGTCAACTAATCAACGATCACGACTGCAGAGCTCAAGGGACCATCAACCCTTGCGATAAATCTCCAAATAATTTACATTTATAACTCTCTGGGGGTGTCGGGCGAGGCACATTGCCCCGGGAACGAGAGCCACATGTGC
>NC_134780.1:87960235-87970235 GCF_046742065.1 Oratosquilla oratoria | reverse complement strand
AAGAATAAGACAGTCGACCTCACGTACCGACTAGAATTCGCCACAGAGTCCCGGACGCCATCGGCACTAGAATAATAAAAATCATCATAATCTGTACCCACGGTGACAGAATCCCTTATCCGGTACTCTAAAAGGTTAACCAAAGTCTCCTTTGACTAAATCATCGAGTGTGAGAGACGGGGAATGCGGCAGCTGAACAGACACCCCGACTAGATTTCCCTACAGGGAACCCGTCAGCACATGATAAAACCAAAATCATCAGAATCCATCCAAACTACCTACGGTGACATCATTCGCCTATTCGAACTCTAAAATGGTAACCAGAATCTCCTTGTACTAATACATTGAGTGTGAGATGACGAGGAATGCGACAGCTGGCCTGACACACCGACAATTCGCCACCGAACCCGACCTGGATCCTGTCGACATTCGAAAAATCAAATTCATTATAATCTCTTCTACCTATCCACGACGATAGCATCACCCTCCTCGAACTCTAAAAGAATTACCTAAGTCTCCTTGCAATAGCGATATGCATTTATACATATATACATATATATATATATATGTATATATATATATATACATATGTATATATATACATATACATACTGTATACATATACATATATATATATATATGTATATATATATATATACATATGTATATATATACATATACATACTGTATACATATACATATACATACACATATACATATAGTATTCATCTGAAATATAATGAAGCATATACACACACACACACACACACACACACACACACACACACACACACACACACACACACACACACACACACACACACACACACACACACACACACACACACACACACACACACACACACACACACACACACACACACACACACACACACACATACACACACACACACATAAAACATCAATACAAATATCCACACACTCATTATTTCACGGTGGTTACGTAAAAACTGTAATTGAATCTTTTTGTAAGTCGGTGCAGTTCATCATAAGAGATGTTGGGTCATTCGTCTCTCGGCCTTCGGGTACGCCCCCTGACGCCTCCCCAGCCCCAAGGGGCTTCGCTCTGCCGCCACCGCCACCGCCACCGCCACCGCCACCGCCACCGCCGCCGCCGCCGCCACCGATGCCGCCCCCGCCGCCGCTTATTCTACTGCTACTGTGATATGAAGACTCATAGCTTCTTTGGCCTTTATCTTTTATATTTCCGCGGACCTGTACTTTGAGTACCTTATCTTGTTTTCGCTTTCTCAGTTTTATTTTATCTTTATTTTGTTTTTCTTGTATTCTATTTCGTTTTGTTTTACCTTGAATTTTCTATTCTATATTTCTATTATTTCTGGGTTTATAACTATTTCGTTTCCTTTTATCTTATTTAATCTAATTTGAATTTGTTTAATCAGTTTTGCTATATTTTATGGTATATTAGTTTCCTATATTTATCATTTTAGGTCTCCTGCTTAGCTATTTGATCCAACTGAAGAACAATCCCAATTATGCTTTAGTCTCCACACTGACCGAACTTGTATTTACATTCATCCTTTTTTGCATTTTCAGCGCCATTTCTCCTCTTCGAGCCTCTATCTCTGTTTTCATTCTTTGCCTACAAGGACCCCTCGCCCCCTCCTCCTCCGGTTCTCCACTCTTGAGCTTCCCATTCTTTTACAGCCTCCAGGGCTGTGAGTCTCACTTCTTCCGGGATTCTGGAATTCCAGAGACTTCTATGAAGTTTCTAGAGACTTCCGGAGATATCCGGGTATGGATTACTTGTTGGAGGAGGGTGAGTCTCACTTCATCCGGGATTCTGGAATTCTAGAAACTTCTTTGAAGTTTCTAGAGGCTTCCGGGGATATTCAGGTATGGATTCTGGAACTCTAGAGACTTCCTTGAGGTTTCCAGAAGCTTCCGGAGAAGTCCGGATATGGAATACTTGTTACAGACAATGGAGGAAGATGAGTCTCACTTCATCCAGGATTCTGGAACTCTAGAGGCTTTATTGAGGTTTCCAGAGGCTTCCGGAGATATCCGGGTATGGATTACTTGTTATAGGCAATGGAGGAAGGTGAGTCTCACTTCATCCAGGATTCTAGAACTCTAGAGACTTCCTTGAGGTTTCCAGAGGCTTCTGGAGAGGTCCGGGTATGGAAAACTTGTTATAGGCGCTGGAAGAAGGTGAGTCTCATTTCATCCTGGGTTCTAGAATTCTAGAGACTTCCTTGAGGCTTCCAGAGGCTTCCGGAGAGGTCCGGGTATGGAATACTTGTTATAGGCGCTGGAAGAAGATGAGTAGCCAATCCAGTAGGATCGTATCTGTGGCAGAAACTTATTCTTGAGTCTTTAAGACTACTGGAGCAGGTAACAGTTACAGCTGGGAATCAGAGAGTAATGCAGGACTCGAACCCACAGCTAAGTGAACGTGAGACCAGCAAGCTTCCGATTACGTCAGGTGCTGAACGATTTCGTGATAGGTTGGGGGACACAAGAAGAATCGTTACCCCAGACTTCGACAGGGTGACAATTCTTCACGTGGGCTATCCAAGGGTGACAATTCTTCATGCGGGCTATCCTGAGTTTACGATTTTTCAGTTATTTAAGTTGACGACAATAAAGATAACTCTCATTAAACCTAACTTAACCTAACCTAATCTTTATTCCACTGATGATATTCGGCATACTGAGATGACAATTCTTCAGGTTGGACCTCATGGAGTGACAATTCTTCATATGGGCGTTTTGGGGTGACAATTCTTCATGTAACCCGGGCGGGATCTCCCTGAGTCTCGAAAACAGAATTACATAATTAGGGTACACACGAGGAAACAGCTTGACACCCGCTGCCCTAGACTGTTTGCCGTCTTCCTCTGCGTATTCTAACTCCCTTCCTCCCTCACTTCCTCCTTCCCCACCTCCCTCCTTACTTACCTCCTCCCCACCTCTCTCTCTCTCCCCAGTTTTCTCTCCCGGTGTCTCGAAAGCTCTCCTCGTTGGCCCGTTCGGCGTTTGAGAGAAAAGGCAGCCCTTGTCTTGGCGAGCGATACCATCTAAATCATCTTTTGATTCACGACTTCTAAAAACAAGCTCGACACCCTTTTAGACAGATAATGCACGACTCTGCTTGGCTAGGTACTAAGAGATACGACCACCTCCCCCCCCACCCCCCCTGTGGGGGGTGAAAGGCGGAATTTCGCCTCTCTGTATATCCAAACCCGCGGCGGTATGCGTCAGTGAGCGGGCGAGGAGTGTTCCGTGTAACGCGCGTGAGAGTGAGGGTGGGGAGGGGGAGGACCGGCGAGCGAGGGCGGGTGGAGACTGTACAGACACCGAAGACAGACACCCTGTCTTTTGATTTACGGTGACAAGGCATCGAATTATTTGAAGTAATAACGTGAGCCATAAAAGGTTAAAAGAAAAAAAGCAAGAACAAATGGTTAATGGTAACCCTCATTAAACTGGTTTTTCATATTGTGCGTGAAAAGTGCAATGGCAATGGATCTGAGAAGGTTTGTGTGGGCGTGTGTACAAAGGTCTGAACCACCCACGTCCGCCCGAGGGACACAGTCGTCTCAAACTCGACTTTCGAAGAACATAAATGATTGAGTATTGCATTCATGGTCAGGCCTTTTGCAAACAAGTTCTCTCTGCCTTTGGGCTTGATGTTGCTCCCACAAAAGATGTCTCCTCCTCAGTCCCTCATGACTGTCGCGGTGGCTGGCCAGTCGTTGACGATGCAAGGGGAGAACAAGAGGCGGAAAGTTCTGCTTGTCGGGAAATATCGTCATTACGTCGGAAATTAAGAAATGAAAATAGAAAGTTAAAGAACATAGCGTACAATTTTTTTTTACGAAGCTAGAATCGCAACCGATCGTGAGAGGGTTGTTCTTATTTGTTACCAATTTTACGCACAACACACACACACACACACACACACACACACACACACACACACACACACACACACACACACACACACACACACACACACACACACACACACACACACACACACACACACACACACACGCACGCACGCACGCACGCACACAAACGCACGCACGCTCACATACATGAATAACTAAACAAGCACACATAAACACACAAACACACACATACACACACACATACTCACACACACACACACACACACACACACACACACACACACACACACACACACACACACACACACACACACACACACACACACACACACAAACAAACAAATAAAAACACACAAACTCATACACAAACACAAGTAAGTTAACTTTTAAGAAGACAGGTGAATCCGTTTATCGTGGAAAAGACATAACTTTGGGGAATTTGTGAGCGCCGGTGGAAAAGATGAAGACATCGGTATAGAGCACAGTAGAAATAGGAAGTAAAGGGATATTAGTTATACTAACGAAAGATTTATAGATGGGATAGAAAATAAAAGTGTGTGAGCAAAGTTACAAAAGGAAGAAAGAGTAATTAGATGAAAGGTAGAAAAGAAGGACATTCTTTCTTTGCCTGGGTGAGGTAGAAATAAGTTTGTGTGTGAATCTTTTCAGAAGTAAAAGATAAGTGTTGTGGCATATAGTATTTGAGTAAACAACAAGAGAGTTCATAGTATTAGACGGTGTAAATGGCACTGGTCAGAGGATTTGGGGTCTGTGTGGTGAAACATTTGCTAAGAAAAATGGTACCGTTTATAAACAAACTGACCCAAACTTATAAACATTTCCACATAGACGAGAGACCCCGGAAGAATGATGATACAGTGTCTTTAGTACTGCCTTATGAAAGATATAAAGGAAATTTGATCAATGAAATTTGATGGAAAAATAAAAAGACAGTAAAATGCGACTACGCCTGCTGTAGCTATGTAGAGTGTGCTCGGGGACTTGTAGAGTCCTTTTGTAAAAGAAAGATGATACAGTGTCTTTAGTACTGCCTTATGAAAGATATAAAGGAAATTTGATCAATGAAATTTGATGGAAAAATAAAAAGACAGTAAAATGCGACTACGCCTGCTGTAGCTATGTAGAGTGTGCTCGGGGACTTGTAGAGTCCTTTTGTAGCATCGTACATGGCTCAATTGCTAGCGCCTTAGCTTTGTGATTATGCACAGGTCAAGGTTCGAATCCCTTGGCAGAGCTTCTAAAGATTCACAGTGAATCCCTTTTCTATGAAAACTAAGTTAGATTAAGAAAAAAAGACATCACAACAATAAGTACAGGAATATAAAAGATGATAAAGTTGAGATTATTGAATTAGAGAAAGGCGACAGGTTGAGTCAGTGGAAACAAAAGAGACGTATAAAATTCAACATTCATGAAGAACAAGATGTAACAATTGAGTGAAGAGAAGGGAAGGTTTATGACATTAAGATGATATTGAAGAAGAAATGCAATAAGGTTAAAGAAAAACAACACAGAAAGTAACCGAGGGTACGGGGATGTGAATAAGAAAATTGGAGGCCGTTTTACAAACATTCAAATTAAAAGAAAAATTGTACATGGTAAACATATATGATATAACCGATGTATCATCGCAGAGTAAATAGATTAAAGTAACTAATCAAATAACTAAATTAATGAATCATTACATAAGCAAGTAGATAAGTAAAAATAAAATAAGAAAACTCCTAAGCAGAAATTGAAAATACCAGTATGGTAAGCCTTAAAGAAAAGTAAAACATGGATAATGATACAAAGAGGATAAAACAAAAGGGAGACAGACGAGAAAAAAATAAAAGAGATGCAGATGTACGTAAAGAATTGAAAACAAAAAACAAAATAGAAAGCAACATATAAGGAAAAGAGATACAGGAAGGGAACAACTGATTATGAATCATTTAAGTACAAACTAGTATTTCGTCAACAGTAACCTTGGGAACATTATAGTACTAAAGAGGTATAGAGGCGCTAAAAGAAAGGGCTACAAGAGTGGAGGATAAGTAAAATTAACAAAATTAAGATTTTTTTTTCTTCAATCACAAAAAAAAAAAAAAAATCTGAATCTGGTTGGTTGGGTTGTCAATAAAGACCCTAACCAAGTAGTGAGGAAACATCGATGCTTCAAAAATGAAGTCAATAAATCGATAAAAAAATACATAAACAAATCTAAAAGAGGGATACTTGATCTAGACTTCTAAAATGTTATGATTTACACTTTTTCCAGAAGAGCTAAACAACTTTATGCAGTCTTTGTGACTTGGATGAAGATCCTTAGTATCCTTAGTATCCGAGAGGCGTTCTAAAAAAAAGAAAGAAAAAAAAAAAAAAAAAAAAAAAAAAAAAAAAGATAATAATAATAATAATAATAATAATAATAATAATAATAATAATAATAATAATAATAATAATAATAATAATAATAATAATAATAATAATAATAATAATAATAATAATAATAATAATAATAATAATAATAATGATAATAATAATGATAATAATAATAAATAAATAAATAAATAAATGAATAAGAAAATAAAATAAAAGAGTTGAGAAGCTTGAAAAACCAGTGCTAAATGATCATTCTAGTAAGTTTCAAGATACTGTGATTATTTGTCCTACCTTCGATACAGTGGCCCATTTTACATATTTTTCCTCAATGCCAGGCAATCTTATTCAAAAGTATGGCAATAAGTATTTTTCAGTTGTCGCATTATATATATATACATATATATATATATATATATTATATATATATATAAACATATATATATATTATATATATATTACCATATTTATATATATATATATTATATAATATATATATATATATATATATATTACAAAGGATTACAAAGGCGGAGCATGCCGACAGGAGACCTTTTGATCCATATCTAGGTCGGATGCAAAAAAAAAAAAAAAAATCATATTAATAATAAATTAAAGCTATAATAATGTAAATAACAAATAAAATACGTAAATAAATGCATAGGTATAGTTGAATAACAAACAAACAGGTAAATAGTAAATGATAATAAGTTGACATATAACTAATAATAAATGAAAATCACACAGACAAAATTGTAACAAAACAAAAACAAATAATATAACATAAATTATAATCATTACAGCATCTTACTTAGGTATTTATCTAAATGATTCTTAAAGCTTCGAACTGAACTACATTGCACTACCTGTGCAGGAAGTTTATTCCATTCATTAACTACACGGTTGGCAAAGTTGTTTCTACCTACTTTCAAATTGAATCTATTTCCGGACAGTTTGAGACCATTGTTTCTTGTCTGATTCTCATTCAATGTGAAAATTTGGTCACTTTTGATGTTGTCAATTCCCTTTAAAATCTTAAAGACCTGTATCAAGTCACCTCTGAGTCTACGCTTTTTTAGGGAAAACAGATTCATGTGCTTAAGTCGATTTTCGTATGATTTATTTTTGATATTTGGAATCAGTTTTGTGGCTCGCCGTTGTACTTTTTCCAGTCTGTCAATGTCTTTGATGAGATTCGGTGACCATACGGAAACAGCATATTCCAAATGTGGACGAACTAACGATTTATATAGCTTGTTAATGAGTGATGGACTTTTGAAATCAAAAGATCGCGCAATCAATCCCAGAATCTTATTTGCTTTCTCAGAGGCTGAAATACACTGCTTGGATGATTTGAGGTCGTTACTGATAATTACGCCGAGATCTTTTTCACTATCCACTTTTGTTAACGAATTTCCAAATAACTTGTAATCGTACTTACTGTTATTTTTACCTATGTGCATTACCTTGCATTTACTTGTGTTAAATTTCATTAGCCACTTTTCAGACCATTGCTGTAATTTATCTAAATCTTCTTGAATATCTAATTGGTTTGAGTGATCATTTGCCACTCCGCACAGTTTTGTATCATCAGCAAATAGATATATATAAATATATATATATATTTATATATATATTATATATATATATGCATATTATATAATATATATATGTATATATATATAATATATATATGTATATATATATATATATATATATATATATATAAATATATATATATATATATATATAAATATATATAAAAAAATAAAATCAGCCGTCCTGAGTCCACTGCTGAACAAAGGCTTCCTTCATAACATTCCATGATTCACACGACCGCGCCAACCTCTGCCACGTCACTCCTGCATACTTCTCAATCTCGTATCTCCATCTTCTATCTAGTCTCTCTCTTCCACGGTTCCTATCTCGCAGCGTCCACTCAGTATCACACCTGCTCCATCGCTCATCAGTAGTTTGCGCTAACTTACCTGTCCAATTCCACTTCCTCTCTTTCACCGCCTCCACAATATCTGTGAAATAGGGGGAACTATAAACATATAAGACACAGTGTTAACACGCACAACAATCCAGGGAGGTACAACCATTGTATCTTTACAGAACACAAACTTGTGGATGTTGTTCGTTGACAGTGCGTCGTTCAGGATATGACGTAAGTTCTCCTGCCTTTATGTTATAGGTGCTAACGTCTGAAATATGGAAGAAAGGCTTTTGGCTAGTATCTGGGTGCATGGCCATGCTGAAAAAGTACAACTTAAAAAGATGGACGAAAAACTCATGGAGAAAGATATTTTCTGGACTAGTTATTCCATGGTTATAAAATTCCGAGAAATGTTAGTATCGAAGGGAAAAACCAAAAGACAAATCACAGACGTCTTATGTAAGTTTTACTTACGGACTTTATACATACCCTATAGCATCTATGGGTGCAACAGCGCTTCTTTCCCAACAGCTTCCTGATAATATATCTGAATATCATCCTATAGATCACACCAAGTATCCAGTAGATCATAGGGGAGGGTAACAGAACATCCTCCTGCCATTGTCCCTAGCTACAGCTGCATTCCAAAGTTCACCGACAGTTTTTCAGTCTCCTTATCTGGCACCTAAGGATATTAATCATTTTAGTATCATCACTGCAACATTTCAATAAAAGGCTAGTGCTTAGGTATATTTGCAACAGAGAGCATAGCTCCAAGAAACACCTTTAAATAGAAACAGCGTGAAAGTTATCGTCAAACTTTGGAATCAGTCTGTATACTTTCGGACAGAAAAACTTGATACAGTATCTCGCAGTGTCAAACTGGTCGTTGGCAACATATGGGAACTCATACATGCTCCCAACCTCTTTGTTTATAGATCCAAAACTTATGGAATACTATTTCAGTGAACAATTCGACAGTTTGAATTTGAATCAAATCGTCTATCACCTAATAACAAATACTGGGCAAGAATTTGTTTATTAATAGGGTGGTCGATGAATGGAATAAACTTAGTAACCATGTAGTAAGCGCTGAAACTATCAGTTGTTTTAAAAAACGATTAGACAACTTTATGGATGGGGATGACAGGTGGTGATGGATACGGAGCTGCCTAGTGTAGGCCTTATGGTCTTTTGCAGTCTCCTTTATTTCTTATGTTCTTATGTTATGTTATTGATCTACAAACCCTCTTGGGAGTTTCTTGGGACCCTTAGTTGTCCCACAGGATCCCAGGTTGGGATTTTTTTTCTTTTTTTTTTTTCTTTTTTTTTCTTAAGGCTATCGACCCATAAGGGGGTCATTAAGCCTGGTGTGAACCTGCGATCCACTGCTGTAGAATATTACTTCAAATTGAGCGCACGAATTATCAAATTGTTCATATGATATGCTACCATATTCATTAATACGTCTGTGGTGATGTTGCTCATTTGATTTCAAGGTAACCCGTGTCAACTTTATATGTCCATAGCTGTATAACTATCATCGGAACAAAGTCGTCAAGTGGACAAAGAGTCAAGATGAGGTATGATCTTAACAAAGGGCAACGCCTCAAGTATTCTATTGTCAAACAGTGTCACACTGAAGGTACTCTTTGCTCTGTGATGAAACAAATAGATCTTTAGCTTTTTGCTTCCTTGATAATCCATCCCAACATACATACATACATACATACATATACCAAAGGCTTTTTCCCCCTACACGGGGGGTAGCCAAAAAAGA
>NC_134780.1:87945235-87952735 GCF_046742065.1 Oratosquilla oratoria | reverse complement strand
CACTGTGACAGTAATAGTAGAAATGCTAAGCACGACAAGCACGTGAATTAATTCGTCTTCTTTTCAGATGGTCTTACCTTATTCATACGTTGATTAACTTTTTATTTTGTTTATTTACTTATTTACTTATTAATTTACTTACCTACCTGTTCATTTAGATATCTATTTGTTTGTCTATTTTTTTTTTGTTTTGTTTGCTAACTTATATATATTTGTCTATTCATTCATCTCTTTATTTATATATTTATTCACCAATCTATCTACTTATTTATCTATTGATTTGTAAATTTATTTATTCATTGTTACCTTAACTATCTATTTGTTTACTTATTCATTTATTCATTTATTTATCTACTTATTTATTTACATATCTATTTTGCATCTGACCTCGTTATAGACCAAAAGGTCTCCTGTCAGCTCCAACGTCTATCACTGTAAATTATCGTAAACCACTATAACATCAGCACAGATGTGCACGAAGATAAAGGCCTGAAACTACGTAAGAGAACGTTTCCTTTCGTTTGCACTGTGACGTTATATCATTAAGACTCAATGTAAACAAACGGGGACCCGCATGATCAGGCTGGTGTTCGTATGATCGAGGATGTCATAGGAGCTGTTTTCTGATTGATGCTAATAACATAAAAACGTGATATCGTAGTACGGTTAGGGAAAGGGTGGAGCAACGATAAAACACACAAAACACACAACGTGTTAGTGTGTCACTGAAGCTGCGAAGAGGATGAAAAACACTTGACATGGCTGGCAAAAACACTAAAACATTGCAGCGAGAAGAGGGCCGGGTAGGAGATTCAGGCCGGCGACAGGTCTGTGGTAAAAGTTGGGTTATAATGAACACATGCAAAGGAAAACATCAGGAAAACAAATGAACGGAATTTCTAAATAAGGAAAAAGGTGGAAAGGGAAGAATATCAGGAAATAGCTCCAGGGCTTTAGAGCAAATGCAATGACTCTATCTTTGATATTACAAGAAACTCACATATACCCACACAGGCTTACCTACTTATATGCTTAGGATGGTCCGTCGGTGATGGACGACGACAGAATTCCGGTGAGGTTAGACGGCGTGAGTGAAGTTGGGCGGTGATGCTGAGGTCTTTGGTGCTGATGCCGACGGAGATGATTGTGGAGTCCAATTTTTGACCCACATATCCTTCCACACTCCGGTATGTCAGATCTGAATCAGGAGGATAAATTCTATTGTTGAGATGATGTCTTTCTCTCGCCGGTCGTCCCGTGCTTGGCTGCAAACAGACTCAAGATGTTTGACCACTTGTGAGCACTTTGTACGTCATGAGCGCGATCAGAGGTGACGGTTCAAGATCAGTTGGTCCGATGTTACACCTCTTGAGTATGGTTTTCAGCTGATCTTTATAGATCTTTTTCTCTCCCTCCCCCCCTTGATTGCGACGTGCATCAGGTAGTTGCCCGTAAATAATTTGACGAAGATGACGGTTCTCAGGCATGCGATTGACGTGACCCACCATTGGAGCTGTCGTTTTGCTAGCGATGCTTCAATGCTTAAGATTTGTTCACGTTGCAAAATGTATGTTACTTTGTCTAGCCATCTTAGACCCAGGATTCTTTGAAGAACCGTATGTGGAAGACCTCAAGAGCTTCTATGCGTCGTCTGTAGTTGATCCAGGTTTCTGAGCTGTAGAGTATGACGAAGTAAATATATAGACAAATAAATGACTAAATAGGTAAATAAATGACTCAATAAATAAATAAGTAAATTAACAAGTAAATTAATAAATAGATATATGAATCCATCCATCTATCTATATACCAAGGGGTTTTTCCGCACTTATGAGAAAGGTAGCCACCATTCTCTCCTTCCTCTCATCTTAGCTCCTTGTGGATGAAGGGCCATCCCTATCTCCCACCCACTGGGCTGGGTCAAACACAATGCAGCAAGACACAGTACACCCACAGCAAGGCCGCTTCTCTTAATCAGCGAACTCTCCCTCCGTACCTTTATGCGGAAAATAAAGAAGACGGGGAGAATAAATCAATAAATGAATTAGTTGATAGATAAATAAACAAATGAATAAACAAATGAATTAATGAATACATAGATAAATAAATGAATAAATAAATGCATGAATGAATAAACAAACAAATAAGTAAATAAATAAATAAATAAATAAATAAATAGATAAATGAATAAATAAATAAATGAATAAATAAATAAATAAATAAATAAATAAATAAATAAATAGATAAATAAATAAATAAATGAATAAATAAATAAATAAATAGACAAATACGTAAATGAATAAATAGATAGATAAATAAATAAACAAACAAACAAATAAATAAATAAATAAATAAGTTTATAAATAAATTGATAAATACATAAATAAATAGATAAATGAATGAATAAATAAATAAATTATTATTATAGAATAGATACATAAGTTAATTAATTAATTAATTAATCAATTAACTAATCAACTAGTTAATTGGATAATCAATCAATTAATGAATCAATTAATAAGTAAATAGATATAGATATATGAATAAATACATAGATAGATAAATGAATGATATATGAATGATTAAGAAATAATAAACAAATAGATGAATAAATAAATAAACAAATAAGTAAATAGATAAGTAGATAAATGTATAAATAAATGAATTAATAAATAAATAAATGAAATAAAATATATAGATAAATCTATAAACAAACAGATAATTAAAACAATTGAACGAATCAGATAAGATAAAAAAGTAAACAAACACAAATTCGTCACAAGTTGGAACCCCAGCACAAGGAAGGTCATCATTAAATTTCTAAGCGTGATAGGCCTCCCTCGACTGAATAAAGTTTCCTGGGGGAACTAGGACAAAACACGTATGGCCACCTTAACAGAGAAGTCATTTGAGACTGATTGAGCCCCTCTCACAAAGGGAAGTATCCAGCAGCTGAATTAAATTCCCTGGCGACAACAAAACGAAACTTGCGGACCCGTCTTAGCAGTAGTTTTTATTTTATTTTATTATATTTATTTTTATTTTTATTATTATTTTTTTTGTCCCGGCAATCTTAACACCATGGGTAAAGGTACCAGATTTGGCCACAGCTAAACGTTACCTTGTTCCTCATTTCATATCCTAAAGACTTAATTACTTCTTCTCTTCAGTCAGAAGTCATATCTCACAATGCAAGATCGGTCCCCGTGTATTAATATCTCTTTGTTTCCTCCCTTCAACTCTTCCCCTTGTAATGGGCTATAATGGTAAGGTAGACCTGATCCTTAACGAGCTCAGATCCGAAAATGAAAAATAATGAAGTGAAAAAAAGAGACTCAAACAAACGAACGATGTAACCAAGTGACAGGCACTACAACACACTGCCCAGGTGTTTATCTCGTTAAATCTTAAAACCTTGAGTTTACTTCACCCTTCGGGTTCCCCCCCCCAATTCTTCTCCCCCCTTCCAGCTTCCCTCACCCTTTCTTGACCAAGATTCCAATCTTCGAGTGCCCTTCCCTTCCCCACCCCTCTCCCCCTTCCCCATCCTCAGACTCCTCCTTCCCCTACCCCCACCCCATCCCCTTGGCCTCGTCTTCGTCCCCATCCCATGCCCGGTCCTTCCCATCCCCTTTCCTGTCCACTCCCCTACTGAAACCACGCCCCCTTCCCTCTTTTACAGGTATCCCCCTCTTCTTTCCCTCCCTCCCTGTCACCTCTTGTTCTTAAGTCCCTTCCCAAATTCCATCTTTCCCTCTGTTCTTTCTTTTTTCCTTCATCCTTCCCCTCTCTCTCTTCGTCACGCTTTTAGCCGTCTCTGCCCAGCTCTTTCACCTTCAGATATAATTTGTTATATTTCACTCTTACCCTGCTCATAGGATCATTCCTAACACTGGATGAGATTCAGTGAATGTTTTTTCAGACACATGTTGCTAAGATAATTGTCCTTGTTGGTCAAACACACTGGGCAAAGGTGAGGGCTTAAGACACAGAAAAACGTCGTAGGTGTGATGTTACTACATCTGCTCCTATCCATCAGTGATTACTTATTACTTGGCTCAACTGTCACTTGTCCCTCTTGGCTGTTGCGAGATCCAAGTGATATTAAATTACTCAGTTATTTTATCGTTTTTCTTCGGTTTTCCAGTGATGGGTTGGCATACCAACACTATTAATGAAGAAGCGTAGTAGAAGACACACACACACAAATGATCAAACACGCGTACACACACACACACACACACACACACACACACACACACACACACACACACACACACACACACACACACACACACACACACACACACACACACACGGTGGCGCGGTGGATAGAGCGCTGGTCTGCTAGCACGGTGGTGCCCGTAGTACCTTGTTCGAATCCTGCCCAGGGCCGAAATTATTTCGGTATCGCTGCGCTTCGGGTCGTTACTCTGACTCTCGTGGGCGGGGAGTTGTGTGTGTGTGTGTGTAAGGTCATAGCATTACCCATAGATCGGTCCTACGAGCTCTGAGCTCTCTTCCGGGAGGGAAATAGCTGTCGATCACGAGTCCAACACGTGATCCAAAGACCAAGGTGAATACACACACACACATTACTTATGCACAACTTTGATTTCCGCGGGTATTGACCAAAAGGAGAGAAACTAATTACCTCCGGTGAAAAACTGATACTCTTCCTTACAGCAACATGACATTCTGCTTTGTTTTTATCATGGCGAAAGCTAGAAGCCTTTCTTTGGCTACTGACTGACTAATGGTTGCTAACATTTATCTTAAACTAGACCACCCGGACCCATTGGGTCAAATAAAATTCTAAATGATACGTTGTTGATAAAATGGTCAATAAAATCTTTATTAAGACAATGCTCTATTCAGTAGACGAAGACAGTGACTTGATTAGTTATAAGAAGTGAAATGCAGAAGATTGTGACGTCATGTCGTCGTTGCTTGGAACACTACGCATCATATGATGTCGTGACGTCATGTCTCTTCTTGTGATTGGCTGGTCCTCAGTCGTGACATCATATCTCTTCTTCTGATTTCTTCTTCTGATTGGCTGGTCCTCAGCCGTGACGTCATATCTCTTCTTCTGATTGGCTGGTCCTCAGCCGTGACGTCATATCTCTTCTTCTGATTGGCTGGTAGACGGTTTCAAGCAAGATAACAAACAAGATGATTAGAATTTTATAAGTATATAGATAAACCTACTATTCAATGATCAACAAATAAATCGTCCTTCAATCCACATCTACCACACTAAATAACCATTCTAAAACTATAACAACACCATCATACACCTCTGACATCCATTCTCTCTCTCTCTCTCTCTCTCTCTCTCTCTCTCTCTCTCTCTCTCTCTCTCTCTCTCTCTCTCTCTCTCTCTCTCTCTCTCTCTCTCTCTCCCTCCATCTCTCTCTCTCTCTCTCTCTCTCTCTCTCTCTCTCTCTCTCTCTCTCTCTCTCTCTCTCTCTCTCTCTCTCTCTCTCTCTCTCTCTCTCTCCGCATCTTGACCACATTCGGAAAGCATCAACAAGACCGAGCCGACACATTCCTTTGCGCTTCGGGGACCTGCTCCTCCGTCTGGACTCTTCGATTCATCATTTGTTCTCAGAGGCTTTGGGTCTCCCCTCCTCGTTTCGGGTCGTACTCAGCTTCGTTGCTCCCGTGTCTCTTATTTTTTCTGTGTAGAGTATTACAGATGTATAACCACATGTTTGTATACATAATCCACATATACATACATATGTAATCCAC
This sequence comes from Oratosquilla oratoria, assembly GCF_046742065.1. Lineage (NCBI taxonomy): Eukaryota > Metazoa > Arthropoda > Malacostraca > Stomatopoda > Squillidae > Oratosquilla > Oratosquilla oratoria. Next base: position 87,946,978 of record NC_134780.1, on the reverse strand, counting down.
AAATGCAGTCATACTGTATACACGCATGCATACGTGATTACGTACATAGATCACTTACTTATTACAAACATGTATGCAGGCATATATACAGCCTATATATATATATTCATATATATATATATATATATATATGTATGTATGAATGTACATATATATATATAATATATATATATATGTGTATGTGTGTGTGTGTGTGTGTGTGTGTGTGTGTGTGTGTGTGTGTGTGTGTGTGTGTGTGTGTGTGTGTGTGTGTGTGTGTGTGTGTGTGTGTGTGTGTGTGTGTGTGTGTGTGTGTGTGTGTGTACATGTATAATGTAGCTGAGAGGTAAAGTACTCTAGGGTATTTTCAATATGTAGGGTCGTACTACAGAACTAAATGTCTGGCTTATGGTCGCCTGGGGACCGTTTTGGTACTGTTATGGTTTGTTTATTAGTTTACTTAAAACCTTTACCAAATGAGCAGTAGTTAGTAGCTAGAGGTTTAATGTACTTATTAATTAGGAGTGATAGATAAAAAGGCAAATTTAATCACCAATTGAAAATGAACATTTGGCATTCTACTGCCAGCCACTGGTAGACATTTTCTTTTATAGTATAACCCGAAAACTCACTAAAACAATGTACTTATATTTCTCTTCATTGTAAATATCTAAAATAAAAAACAACTTATATTCGTGGTGAATATTAGAGAGTTCTGAATTCTAGATATTCCCAAAGAAGAGAGAACGGATTGTAACGCATCCTTGAGGTTTCATCACATCTTGTTTAATCCACAATAGTTATAATTACCCGCAATTCACTCTGACTGCCCGAGACCAGAATGAATTCTCTTTCTTCAGCTACAGTTAATCAGCCATCCTTATTCATACGTAAAAGAAAAGAAAAAATAAATATAAAGGAAAGAAAATACGATTGAGTGGCTCCACATAGCCCTCAACAATCTTAGGCACTCAGAAAAAAAAGTGTATAGGCCTGTGTTATAATCAGCCATCCTTATTCATACGCGAAAGAAAATAAAAATTAAATATAAAGGAAAGAAAATACGATGGAGTGGCTCCACATAGCCCTCAACAATCTTAGGCACTCAGGAAAAAAAAGTGTATAGGCCTGTGTTGTAATCAGACTTCCTTATTCATACGTGAAAGAAAAGAAAAATTAAATATAAAGAAAAGAAAATACGATTGAGTGGCTCCACATAGCCCTCAACAATCTTAGGCACTCAAAAAAAAAAAAAAAAAAAAAAAAAAAGTGTATAGGCCTGTGTTAACATGGGTATCTGTCAGTGATCGATCAGCGTCTTCACGCCTCTTTGATGACTCGTTAGCCCAGGGGCGTGTACCGGCGTGGCACTGGTGCCTTACGTGATGCATTTAGACAAAGCGACAACATCTCTTCGAAGGTTAGCTCCTCCTGTAGTCGATTACCCCTTTACTAACTAAACGAAACAAGTTAAGAGAATTTTTTTTAATATGTCAGTTTGCCTCGTGTCAAGCAATTTTGTTCATACAGAGGAATCCTGAAGAAGAAGGACAACATCTCTCCGAAGGTTAGCTCCTCCTGTAGTCGATTAACCCTTTACTAACTAAATGAAACATATTAACAGATCTTTTTTAATATATCAGTTTGCCTCGTGTCAAGCAATTTTGTTCAACACAGAGGAATCCTAAAGAAGGAGGACCTCAAAAGTTATCTCGACTGAACTACTTAGAAAGACAAAGTTGGAGACTTTAATGCTTTTATCCA
>NC_134780.1:87935235-87942735 GCF_046742065.1 Oratosquilla oratoria | reverse complement strand
TTCTTCTTCCATTCTTCTTCTACTTCTTCTTCTTCTTCTAACTCATCCTCTTTTTTCTTCTTCTTCTTCTTCTACCTCTTCCTCTTTTTTCTTCTTCCCATTCTTCTTCTTCTTCTTCTTCTTCTTTTTCTTCTTCTTCTTCTTCTTCTTCCTCCTCCTCTTCTTCCTTTTCTTCTTCCTCCTCTTCTTCTCCTTCTTTTTCTTTATCTTCCTCTTTTTCTTCCTCTTCTTCGTCTTCTCTCGCCTCCCCTCAGCCCATCCTCTCTTCCCCTCGCCTCCTCTCACCTTCCCTTCTCTTGCCACCCCTCCTCCCCACCTCTATTCCCCTTCCTTCCTTTCTCCTCCCCTCCCCTCTCCTCCCTTTCCATCTTCTCTTCTCAGCTTCCCACCAGTCTCTTCCCTTCCCTCGCCTCCCCTGCCCTCCCCTGCCCTCCCCTGCCCTCCCCTGCCCTCCCCTGCCCTCCCCTGCCCTCCCCTGCCTTCCCCTACACTCCCCTCCAGTTCACCCACCTCCTTTCTCTTCCCCTCACCTAACCTCACTCTTCTTCTTCCTCTGTCCCCAGGGACGTTTCTTCAGTAAATTACAGGAACGTCGCCGAAAAGGGTCTTAGACCTCTAGTACCTTGAGATCTCCTTTGAGATGAATAGAATCGTCTGTTTTTACCTGGAATAAGATCACTAAAGCAGGAGATTAGTTCTTATGGATTTATATGTATCGGTCAACCACACAAGGGACCAGACGTGCAAAATCACCCGAATCTTACCAGAAGCTTTGCAAGCTTCAGAGTCAGCATATGGAGCAGTGACTAAAGTGCGGTTTATACGTAGAATGTTTCGGCAACAAGTTCCCCCTTTCTCGGCATTTTTTTTTTTTTTTTTTTTTTATCGCTCTACTCGTGTGAGTCAGCTTTGAACACCGTATGGAGCAGTGACTAAAGTGCTCTTTACACGTACAATGTTTCGGCACCAAATTCCCCTTTTCTCGGCAGTTTTTTTTCTCGCTCTACTCGTGTGAGTCAGCTTTGAATACCGTATGGAGCAGTGACTAAAGTGCGCTTTACACGTACAATGTTTCGGCACCAAATTCCCCCTTTTCTCGGCATTCTTTTCTCGCTTTGCTCATGTGGTTCATGCGAGTAAAGTGGGAAAAAAGCTGCCGAGAAAACGAAAACTCGGTGCCGAAACTTTGCTCATGTGAACGAAGACTTTATGACAACCCCTTACGGACCAGAGCCACGCAGTAACATTTTATGATTGGGAACTAATCTGGACACTTTTTATTTTCTATCACCCTTTCTTTCCCACTAGCATCCACAGACCCTCCCTTGACCTAATATGTGATCCCACCTTTTTAGTGTGATAATTTCCCTAAGGATAGAAACGCTGAACATAATATCTTAGGCATCTCTTACATCCTTCTCAATCTATTCATTAAATAGAGCTTCGTGAACTCATTCACACATTTACGAGTTTTTCATCCGTCTGGGTAAGTAGCCAGCATGCTCCATTCTCTCTCATTCTCTCTCTCTCTCTCTCTCTCTCTCTCTCTCTCTCTCTCTCTCTCTCTCTCTCTCTCTCTCTCTATACATATATATACATATATATTCATTCATCTACCTATCTATCTATCTATCTATCTGTATATCTATAGATATATATATCTAGATATATATATATAGATATATATGTCTATCTATCTATCAATCTATCTATCTATCTACTTATCTCCTTCTCTCTCTCTCTCTCTCTCTCTCTCTCTCTCTCTCTCTCTCTCTCTCTCTCTCTCTCTCTCTCTCTCTCTCTCTCTCTCTCTCTCTCTTTTATGACTACGAAATACTCGTAATTTCCATGACCGGGCGTCAACGATGCGGATCTGTTTTTTGTTAAATGCTTTCTACGTGACGAAGGGTACGCATTAGGCAATCATGTCCTTCTGGTGACCTAGGTCATGCTAATATATATATATATATATATATATATATATATATATATATATATGTATATATACATATATATATATATATATATATATATTATATATATATATATATATATATATATATATATATATATATATATATATGTATGTATGACACGTTCTGTCTAATCCTGCGTGAGTCACTCCTGGCCGTCCCTTGCAATGACATTTGTTCACCTTTTGCAGACGTCTGGGTTAAGTGTTGTCACTGCCTCTGAAACTGACCACAAAGCTGTCAGACAACTTTATTTTTTTTTTTTTTCGAAAGGTGTCCCCCACCCTCAATTGATGAATAAAATCGCCTGGTATTTGAGTAAAATAATAATAATAAAAATTAGATGGCATAATAAGGCTCAAAGAAACAACGACCCAACACCATAATTCTTTTCCTATTGCAAAAAATCTGCAAAGAACGTGGACACTAAAAATGTTAACATTACAATAATTAACACTGTTATGAGGTACTAATACGACTAAGGTCCATTGCCAAGGATATTTACTACTCTGTGTTAAATAGATAATGAAATTCTTTCTACGATGTTTCTTGGCGTCACAACATTGCGTCCAAATCGCAACCCGCGATTTGAACCCAAAGTCTCTTAAGAAACAAATGGGAACACACTTCATCCACATCAACTTCCAGAAAGCACTGGAAGATGTTCTAGACAAATTTCCTGTTAATAAGAAACATGTTGCTTGAAACAGTCCTTCTTATTGTTCCCGGATGCCGCCCTAACTGTATAAGGGTGAACGGACAATACCACAACGGTCAAAACCCAAATCGGTAGGTTAGGTTAGGCTAGGTCAGGTTAGGTTAGATTGGGTTAGGTTAGCTTAGCTTAGCTTTACTTAGGTTAGCTTAGGTTAGGTTGGGTAACCCAGCTGCATTCCAAGTAAAATTGCCACAACCTTTAGGTCACCACAGATATTCAATTTATGTTCTTCATACTTTTGCAATAGAAGCTTTATACCCTCACATGTTTTCTTCATTTTAGCTGCATGGGCCAGAAAGACAGAAGTAAAATTATTTCCACTGTGCAGCAAAACAGCTTTCACGGTCACTTTTGAAGAGTCAATAAACAAGAGCCACTCCTTCCTGTTATATTTATGGTTAAGTTCCTCCATAAGAGAATATACATCATCACAAAGCGCTACACCATCTTCAAATGAGAAAAACAGCTCAAAGTGACAATGTCGCTTACGATAAGATCAAACTTTGGATTCTTTCTAGAGAATATTGCCCTTTAACCAGGAAGCAAGAAGTTCAGATTTTTTTTTCTTGATCCCGCACAAGATCATTCTATTCTCCCTGACTCAATAGATATGGTAGCTTGAAGAACAAATTGGCTGAAAGTGCATAACAACCTCACGCAGTGTTGCCAAGCTCAGTGTTGCCAACTACTTAATTGAAATTTATCCAACGTAACACACGTAATGTAACATACCGTGGAACATAAAATCTGTGAGTGAGGGACAAAAATTGGACATTATTTTTGGATTTTACATGCAGAATCATAGAAGATACAGCTACTGTTTTCCTTGGGACAAATTCTTTGTTGACCAGTGTCATCAGTGTTTCCCAGGCTTTTCACCTCCTCTTTCTTTCGTTCAAGTTTACCATGATGCAAACACTTTTTGTCACATCCACTCATATGTTGTTCATTTCTCTTTCCATTTTTCATGTCTCACGTTAATCACTCAGCACACATGAAGAAGAAGAAAAAGAAGAAGAAGAAGAAGAAGAAGAAGAAGAAGAAGTGATAGGAGAAGAAGAAGAAGAAGAAGAAGAAGAAGAAGAAGAAGAAGAATAAGAAGAAGTAGTAGAAGAAGAAGAAGAAGAAGAAGAAGAAGAAGAAGAAGAAGAAGAAGAAGAAGAAGAATGGGGAGGCGGGGAGGAATATGAAATGGAGAAGGGGAAGAGGAGGAGGTAGAGGAAGAGAAAAAATAAAAAAGGGGAAGAGGACAAAGAAAAGGAGCACCTCCCAGTTCAACCGCAACATACTAAACTTCTTTTTTTTTATGTGCTTCGAATATCCACTTCCTTTATTTTCTCTCGCAACACAACCTCCCACAAAACTAACCTCGTTTTTCGGCGGCGCCCAGCTCTATATATTTTGCCCTGACTTGCCAAAGATATTATTTCCTTTTGTTTCTGAATAGTTCATTTAGCCTCACCAAAGTTCATTAAATGTACTGTTTTAGAAAATATTGCTAATTATACTATTTTGAATGAATGAGAAGGGGAGAGAGTTCACCAACAGTGTGGTGGGAAACAGGACTGGCCCTTTAATCAATTAGCCCTTAGGAAGTGGAGAATGTCCATAGAAAAAAAAAAACACGATTTTTTCATCTGTGATATCAAACACCCTCCCCCACCCCCACCCCCACCCCCAGGCGTTGAAGGATTAAAGATGTCAACACATTTATGAAGACGATCATCTTCACTCTATGAACCCTTTAGCTGACTATTCTACATGTCGTCAGGTGATTTTATTAAGCTGAGAGGTAAAAAGACAAGCACCCCCTGTAACACCGTTACAATCAGCACTATCAACACCACGGAACGTATCAACACTACCTTCATCATCCCCACCAATATGACACCACAGGACTCAGACATGCAAACATCACAACTGAGAATATCATCAACACTGGGATTATCTCTGTCTTATCAACACTAACAACAGAATGATTTTTATGAGCAACACCTCAGGTGGCGTCACGGGGCGAAGCCCCACGAGAGTAAACATCACATTAGTAAACGCAACCATTAACAGAGACCATTGCCATTACTAACGTCGACCATTGATTTATTGGGCATAAAGATTCTGCCTTGCAGTCCAGACATAGTATGGCGTCCTGATGTTGTCTTATGATAAGTAATACACAACAGAAGAAAAAATGAGTGAAGCTCAATAAAACAATCACCTGATATTACCCTAAATAAAAAGCAAAAAGGTATATTCTTATGAAACGAATGATATTAATAAAATCAGTAAAATTCAACATTCAATGGTCCCGGACGAAATTGGCCACGCCTCCTTCCTTCCCCTACCAATCACGATCGTTTCTGAATGACGTGTTTTAGGCGAGGGAGGTCTGGGTTTTGGGCTCCATGGGGACTCACAGCAAACCAGTAGCAGTTGATGGATGCCAGAAGATCTTCTTCAGCGTTAAAGTCACCCTCGGAACATTTGAATACAATGACATAAGCGAAAAACAGGCTACGTGAAGGACATGTTGGTAATCACTTTCAGCACACTCATCAGATAGGCCTCGCACCCAGGGCTGAAATAAATTCAATATCGCTGCGCTGCGGATCGTTACTCCAACTCTCGTGGGCGGGGAGTTGTGTGTGTGTGTGTGTGTGTGTGTGTGTGTGTGTGTGTGTGTGTGTGTGTGTGTGTGTGTGTGTGTGTGTGTGTGTGTGTGTGTGTGTGTGTGTGTGTGTGTGTGTGTGTGTGTGTGTGTGTGTGTGTGTGTGTGTAAGGTCACAGTATTACCCATAGATCGGTCATACGAGCTCTGAGCTCTCATCCAGGATGTTAATAACTGTCGATCACGAGTCCAACACGTCATCCAAGACCATGGTGAATTACACATCTCACATCACATTCATTCGAAAGACGAAAACATTCCCTTCATCAAGTTGTCAAACTTACTGTCCATTGAGTACATACGTCTACTCTCATCCTTACAGTTTCACTTAATTTGTGGTGAGAGAGAAACTTAGGTCAGGAAGACCTTATGTACTGCCAAAGCCTTCAAATATTTATACTTTGATACCAAAAAAGGACGCCTCATCATGTTTACTGATTTATCTATTTATTAATTTGTCTTATTCATTTATTATTAATTTCCACTCAGCCATTTAGATAATTCTTCTGTCATTGTAACACGAGTTCCTTCACACTCGGAAAGGGATGCACGCATACGCCACTTCTAGCCCTGTAGCAATATTCTTTTCAAAAGCTTGTAGCGAAACTAGTTAAGAATAAAACTCGAAATAAGACTCCAGTCATTCCCCTTTCCACCAACTTCAACTTGGCAGAATTTCTCAACAACACACACACATATATAAATATATATATATATATATATATACATATGTATATATATATGCATATGTATACATATACATATATATATATATATATATATATGTGTGTGTGTGTGTATGTGTGTGTGTGTGTGTGTGTGTGTGTGTGTGTGTGTGTGTGTGTGTGTATGTGTGTGTGTATAAATACATATATGTATGTATATGTGCATATATACACATGTATATACACGTATACTGTTCGAGTATCAAGACCTTATTTATTATCATTGACAACAATCAAGCATGACACAACTTCAACGTCAATGTTTGAACCTCATCCACGGTTACTAGCATGACATTTACCTAATCTCACCTCATCTATCATCCTTAGCCCCATCGCCCCTGAGTTCCTCCGCCACTACAGGCATAAAGTTAGTCTTCGCTAGTGTTGCCATCATATATTGTTCCTCAGTGACAAATGTGACAAGGTTTTCGAACCTCTCGTGAGCTTTCATAATCTGCTTCTTCGCCTGTCGTGCTTGACTCCTCTTCATTATTACCGGGAGGTTCACTCCCTTGATGTCTTCACGTCTTCACTTCCAATTATTTTGATTCACTTATTAATATCGTTACTATTGTGCTTTATATCGCTATGTGTGTACACTCTTCTTCTCCTGTTTCAGAATACGATTACTCTCCCACGACTCCTGTCTTCCCCCTTTTTCCATTTATCGAAACGAGTTTCTTTCATAATCAAAAAACATATTTCCTCGTCTCTGTTTCCCGTGCCCTCCCGTCTACTCGGCCCTGTCAGTGTCTGGCTGTCTGTCCGTTTATTTTATTCTATTATTCTTTTCTATGTTCTGTTTGATTGTGTGTTTGTTCTTGTCCATTTATGTCTCTTGTACACGTCTGTTTTATTATGGCTGTCGGTCTTCCAACAAGTTTAGTTATTCTTAAGTCTGTCTGTCTGTCTGTCTGTCTGTCTGTCTTTCTTTTAGGCTGGCATTATTCTTTGCCTGTAATCCATTTTGTCTTTGTACGTGTAAGAGGCCGGTAGATAGAGGTAGACAATTGAGTAGATAGAGGGGCAGATGGAGACGTATGCTAATGTTATGACGATCTATCATGTCCTTGCATATCTGTCTGTTTTTCTCCACAACTACATAAAGAACACCAAACCCCAAACTTGATCACAAGTCCTCTACATCTGACCAAGTAGTCTGAAATGCTACACAAACACTCAAATCATCCATTTGAAACTTTTATTCCACCCATCCGCCGTATCTTCCTGCTTCATCTGTGGTTTTGTTGATAATAAGAAACTCCTCTAAAGCCAATAGAGACCAACGGGGCACGCGAGGTTAGCTCCCCACAAGAGGTCTGTTTGCTTAGCTGCAGGCCAGGCTCGCACTATATGACTGATTTTATGTGCTTGGTGTGCGTGTAAGAGCGAGATACTGCGTACGTGTTTGCTGTGTGT
>NC_134780.1:87920235-87927735 GCF_046742065.1 Oratosquilla oratoria | reverse complement strand
TCACCGTATATACATGGGTATGACCATTTTCGGCCAGAAGCTTAGGCGTGGGCCTTCTGGCGCCTAAGTTTTTCTCCCAGACTGTATCTCTGTGCTGTCTTCTGTTACTAAACCCGTTGTTTGATTTTTCTTCGTGTTCTGTGTGACATCTATTCCCACGATAATGATTGTACAACTAGAAAATAACCCATTTCAGATATAAAATAAACGCCCAATTCTAAAGATCTTGCTCTTATATGAAATCTAGAACTGTCCCTTGCTTAGCAAGATCATAATCATAGAAACTAGCTATGGGTCTTTCTTCTATTGTACACAGATCAGTATCCCTCATGACGTCATTGAAATCTAAAACCAAACGCAAACTAATAAGATTATTTAAAAACATTATATCTTGTCCAGCTACTGTGTTTCCAACCTGTGAGTATGTTTATATTTGCTTGAACAACATCATGACTTACGATTGTTACATACGTTTTACTTAGGTTGAGTGTCTTCATAGCGCAGTGGCAAAATATGATAGACGTAATTCAAGTGTAACAGAATAAAATCGTAAATAGATCCATCCTAAAATTTCGTTGAAACTATTTTGTCTTTTTTTTTGGGGGGTGAGGTAATGTCATATTATCTATTTCTAAACCTTGGTGATATTTCTGATTGAAAATTAAAACGATCCATGAGATCTTCTGGGTTGATTTTGAACATGTGTCACGAAGATGACGCAATGGTCTTGCGACAACTTGAACGACAATAAATTAATCGCGCTTTGCTGACGTGAATCAGAATACAAATACAATATGCCACAATGAACGCAAAAGGTATGTATTTCTTTGAACTGACAATAACTCCTTCCACTTTGTGTATGGGTAATTCCCTCTATCAGAAACCCATAGATTTTTATGTCCCCAGTGTTCGGAACGAAAGTTCGAGAATCTGAAAACAATCCAGCGATCAGAAACATTTTCAAAGTTATTTTCCGGCATTTTTGTCAAATAGCGTTTTCGTGTCAGATACTGGAAATTTCTGATTTCCGAATATAAAAAAGAGAAACTGAGAGATAGATAGATAGATAGATAGACAGATAGATAGATAGATAGATAGATAGATAGATAGATAGATAGATAGATAGATAGATAGATAGATAGGTAGATAGATAAATAGAAGATAGATAAATAGAAGATAGATAAATAGAAGATAGATAGAAGGATAGATAGATAGATGGATAGATAGATAGATGGGTAGATAGATAGGTGGATAGATGGCTAGATAGATGGAGAGATGGATAGGTAGATAGATAGATGGATAGATGTATGGATATATAGATATATAGATAGATAGATGGATAGATGGATCGATGGATAGATAGATAGATAGACAGATGGATAGATGGATAGATGGATAGATAGATAGATAGATAGATAGATAGATAGATAGATAGATAGATAGATAGATAGATAGATAGATAGATAGATGGATAGATAGATTGATAGATTGATAGATAAATAGACAGAGAGAAAGAGAGACAGAGAGAGAGAGGGGGAGAGAGAGAGAGAGAGAGAGAGAGAGAGAGAGAGAGAGAGAGAGGGGTAAGAGAGAGAGAGAGAGAGAGAGAGAGAGAGAGAGAGAGAGAGAGAGAGAGAGAGAGAGAGAGAGAGAGAGAGAGAGAGAGAGAGAGAGAGAGAGAGAAGAGAGAGAGAGAGAGAGAGAGAGAGAGAGAGAGAGAGAGAGAGAGAGAGAGAGAGAGAGAGAGAGAGAATTTCTATCTACACACAACCCAACCGGGAACCTTCACTCGGACAACAACTCACTCAGAGGACAAGTGAGACGCTTTATTGATTTGACACTTCTTAGGAGGAATCAGAGGCATATTTGTCCACCGGCACCAGTGCCTCACTAAGAGCCCGCGTGCAAGCTCGTTACTTCGGCAGCACTTCGACAAATTGTGACTTGGTAAACAACGCGTCAATATTGGGAATGCACGAAGGTCTCGCGAAAGCGATGCACCAACATTCGTACATTCGCGCACAGCCGACATGACGTCATATGTCTTAATGGCGTGCGTACAGTATACTCGTATCTAGATATATACGGGCATTTGTGTATGTATGTGGGAGCAGCCATGCAGAGATATGTAGACAAAAGGGAACGTGTATACATACATTGATAAATGCGTATACATATATACATTTATGTCTACATACATGCATGCATACATACATACATACATACATACATACATACATACATACATACATACATACATACATACATGCATACATAAATGCATACATAGATACAAACATTACATACATACATACATACATACATACATACATACATACAAACACATACATACATACATACATACATACATACATACATACATACATACATACATACATACATACATACATACATGCATACATACATACATACATACATACATACATACATACATACATACATACATACATACATACATACATACATACATACATATTACAAACAAAGGATTACAAGAGTGGAGCATGCCGACAGGAGACCTTTTGGTCCATATCTAGGTCGGATACGAAAAAATCAAAATAATGATAAATAGATAAATGAATAAATGAAAACTATAATAATGTAAATAATAAATAAAATACATAAAAAAATTAGGTATAGTTAAATAATAAACAAACAGGTAAATAGTAGATAATAAAAGATTGACATACAACCAATAATAAATGAGAATCAAGCAAATAATGATAATAATAATAAACAAACAGACAAGTGATAACAAAACAAATAAACAAATGATATAAAATAATTGGTAGTCATGATGATTGATGATAAACGTGAGTGTTATGCTTTGACTCTGATTTATGTAAATTCCTTAAGGATTTTTGCACGTGTATTGCAACATACATTACATTTACGTAATCAAGTTCTCGTCATTGTTTATTAAGGATAAAAGGAACGCAAACAGTTTGCTGTCCGATTATTTTACTCTTTTTTTATTTCTGTGTCATTATTAATTTCATTTGCTTGTTTGTTTATTTTTTCTTTAATAAATGAATTCTACTGTCTTTCCATGTCTCTCAACCCCGCCTCACCCCTAACCCTCACCTTTCTTCCTCAAGATTATTGCCTAACACTCAAACCCCTCTTTCCATCCCTGGCCACTCTCAAACCACACATGCCCAACCCTCCCCAGGCCAGAAAATACAATAATCCTTCGTTTCGCCTCGCCTCTAAAAGCAGAGTTATTTCCGTGCGAAAACAAAAACAAAAAGAAGCTGCAAGGAAGACAAGTAACCTTCCTCCCATTTTCTGTTTCTTGAGAGGCGCGCGCGCGAAAGAAAACTCGGGGGGCGGTCCTCAGATGCGTGGCGAGTGGTCAATATTTGAAGGCGACGAAATACGACCCGACTGGCTCACTCACTTCCGCGGGACCTCTCCCGGCCCCGGCGAGCAGGGGCGATGTTGGTGGTTGTGCGTGTTGTTGTTGTTGGTGATGGTGTTGGTGGAGTTGGTGATGGTGATGATGGTGGTGGGTGTTTTTTATTGTCGTTGTTGTTGCTGCTGCTGCTGTTATTGTTGTTGTTTGCAGTGGTGGTAGCGCTTGTTGTTGTTTTTGTTGATGTCAGTGGTGGTGGTGATGGATGTGGTTATGTCTGTAGTTATGTTGATGACAGTGCTGATGGTAATGATAGTGGTGATCATCGTCGTAATGGATTATAGTGATGATAGTAGTGGTTATGGTGATGATGGCAATATTAGTAGTAGTGGTGATGGTTATTGTTTGTGGTGGAGTCAATGATAGTGGTGAAATTGATGATAGTGAGTGTGGTGATGGTCATAATGATGGTGGTTGTTATATTCTGGTTGATTGATGGATTGAGTGATTGGTTGGATGTTTGATTGATGGATTGATTGATTGCCAAAGAAGTCTTGGCACCAGTGCTGTCAGTTCTGACTAATACTGACAACACAAAGATTTTGGAGAGAGGAAGGCATTGGAGGTGGGAGCTGTGTTGACAGATGTTGACTTTGTTATTGTTGATGCTGGGATCATAGTAGTAGTAATAGTAGTAGTAGTAGTAGTAGTAGTAGTAGTAGTAGTAGTAGTAGTAGTAGTAGTTGAAAAGAAAGTTAACGAATGGGTGGCGGAAGTTAGGATTCTAGCCAACTTTGCAAAGACCGAACCGCAGGCGGCATATGCCGCATTCATATATGGTGTGAAACATAAGTGGAACTACATATTAAGGACGGTACCGAACATCACCGACCTACTAAGACCCCTTGAAGAAACCATCAGAAACGAGCTAATACCGGCCATCACCAACGGACGGACAATAAACGAAGAGGAAAGAAAACTTATGGAACTTCCACCTAGATTGGGAGGGCTAGGTATCTCCAACCCGCTAAACCTTGCCGACACAGAACACCGAAACTCCATGAAACTCACGTCCTCATTGACAAAAAACATCGTGTCACAAGATCAACGGAAGGAGACTATCATGGAGGAGGTTAGGGAAATTAGAAGAAACATTTCAAAGGGAAGGGAGGAGAGGCAGAAGGAGGAACTTCAAGCACTTCTAGCTCGGCTATCGAATTATATAAAAAGAAAGATAACAATGGCGCAGGAAGTTGGGGCGTCTAATTGGCTGACAGCACTACCAATCAGGGCAAAGGGATTCACCCTAAACAAAAGAGAATTCACGGATGCCATTGCCCTGAGGTATGGATGGCCATTAGGAGGGCTGCCTAACAGATGCTCCTGTGGTGTACAATTTACTACAGACCATGCAATGATATGCAAGCAAGGTGGATTTATTTGCATGCGACACGATGAGGTAAGAGATCTCACTGCCCAAATGCTTCAGGAGGTGTGCAAGGATGTGACTATCGAACCAACATTACTCCCACTAGGAGGGGAGAACTTCAGATACCGCACGTCCAACACATCAGATGAAGCAAGAGTGGATGTCAGCGCAAGAGGTTTCTGGACACGGGGACAATTGGCTTTCTTTGACATGCGAATATTTGATCCGATGGCCCCCTGTTACAGCAACCTAACTATTGAGGCATCCCACTCTCGGAACGAGCATGAGAAGATCAGGATGTACGAGGAGGTATTACAGTATGTAGACCAGGGCTCATTCACTCCTATAACCTTTACGACTTCAGGTGGGATGGGTCCTAGAGCAAAGGCATTCTACGCTCGGCTGGCTGAGGTAATGGCTGAAAAGAAACAACAACCAAAAAGCAGCATTGTTTCATGGATGAGATGTAGACTATCATTCTCACTCCTAAGATCAGCCCTCTTGTGCCTGAGAGGTACCAGGTCCCCACCACCCAAATCAACACATATACAAAACCTGGATTTTGAGCAGACGGTGGTTGACAGTAGGATAAATGAACTTTTGTAATAGGCATTATTAAAAATAAATAAATAAATAAACAAATGAAAGGGTCGTCGACCACAGTCATTGGCGGGAGAGGGGCCAATGAACTGTGTCTGTGGAAGACAGACCCCGCTGCTTCCACCACACAGTTCCAATAGGATGGAGGTCGTATTTTTTCCGTTAAAAAAAAAAAAAAAGTAGTAGTAGTAGTAGTAGTAGTAGTAGTAGTAGTAGTAGTAGTAGTAGTAGTAGTAGTAGTAGTAGTAGTAGTAGTAGTAGTAGTAGCAATAGTAATAGTAGTAGTAGTAGCAGTAGTTTAAGATCAGCTCTCCTATGCCTGACAGATACCAGGTTCTCACTACCTAAATCAGCACACTTAGAGAACTTCGATTTTGAGCAAACTGTAGTAGAAAGTAGGATAAATGATGCTTTGTATTAGGCTTCATTAAAGTTGAATAATATAAAATACAAAGGATAATTGACCACAGTCATTGGTGAGTGAGGCCAATGAAGCTGTCTGAAGGAGACAAAGCATGAGTGCTTTCACCGCACAATTCCACGAAGATGGAGGTCGTTATAAAAAGAATAATAGTTGTAGTAGTAGTAGTATTAATAGTCATTGACGAGAAAGGGGCCAATGAACTGTGGCTGTGGAACACAGACCCTGACTGCTTCCGCCACACAGTTCGCGAGGATGAAAGTAATTTGATAAAAAAGTAGTAGTAATAGTAGTAGTAGTAGTAGTAGTAGTAGTAGTAGTAGTAGTAGTAGTAGTAGTAGTAGCAGCAGCAGCAGCAGCAGAAGGAGTAGTAGTGGTGGTGGTTATAGTAGTAGTAGTAGTAGTAGTAGTAGTAGTAGTAGTAGTAGTAGTAGTAGTAGTAGTAGTAGTAGTAGTAGTAGTAGTAGTAGTAGCAGCAGCAGCAGCAGATACGAGCTAATTCAGGCCATCACCAACGGACGGATAATAAACGAGAAGGAAAGAAAACTTATTGAATTTCCACCAAGAATAGGAAGGTTAGGCATCTCCAACCCTCTAAACATTGACAACATAGAACACCGAAGCTCCCTGAAACTCACGTCCTCCCTGACAAACAACATTGTGTCACAAGATCAACAGAAGGAGACTAACGTGAAGGAAATCAGAGATATCGGAAGAAACATATCAAAGGGAAGGGAAGATAGGCAGGAGGAGCTTCACGCTCTTTTAGATCAGCTATCGAATAGTATGAAAAGAAAGATAACAATGGTACAGGAAGATGGGGCGTCCAATTGGCTAACAGCACTATCAATTAGGCCAAAGGAATTCAATCTAAACAAAAGAGAATTCACTTATGCCATTACCTTGAGATATGGATGGCCATTGGAAAGGCTGCCTAACAGATGTTCCTGTGGTGCACAGTTTAGTTCAAACCATGCGATGATATACAAGCAGGGCGGATTCACCTGTATGAGACATGACGAGGTAAGGGGTCTTACTGCCCAAATGTTTCGGGAGGTATGCAAGGATATGATAATTAAAACCAACATTACTCTCACTAGGAGGGGAAAACCTCAGGTGTCGCACGTGCACCACCTCAGATGAAGCACGAATGGATGTCAGCGCAAGAGGTTTCTGGACACGGGGACAGTTGGCTTTCTTTGACATGCAAATATTTGATCCGATGACCCCTTTTACAATGACCTAACTATTGAGGCGTCCCACTCCCGGAACGAGAATGAGAAAATCAGGATGTACGAAGAGCACAAAATGTAGACCAGGGCTCATTCACTCCTATTACCTTTACGACTTCAGGTGGGATGAGTTCTAGGGAAAGCGCATTCTACGCTCGTGTGACAGAGGTGATGGCAGAAAAGAAACAACAATAAAAAAGCAGTATTGATTCGTGGATGAGATATAGACTATCATTCTTACTTTTAAGATCAACCCTCCTATGCCTGAGAGGTACCAGGTCCCCACCGCCCAAATCAGCACATGTTAAGTACAAAACCTCGATTTTGAGCAGACTTTAATAGATTGTAGGATAAATGAACTTCTGTATTAGGTTTCTTTAAAATTATGAATAAAATTATATATAAAAGGGTAGTCGACCACAGTCATTGGTGAGAGAGGGAC
>NC_134780.1:87910235-87917735 GCF_046742065.1 Oratosquilla oratoria | reverse complement strand
CTAGCCTAACCTAACCTAAACTAACTTAACCTAACCTAACCTAAGCTAAGCTAACCTAACCTAAGCTAACCTAACCTAACCTAACCTAAACTAACTTGACCTGACCTAACCTAACCTAACCTAACCTAACCTAACCTAACTTAACCTAAGCTAAACTAACCTAAGCTAAGCTAACCTAAGCTAACCTAACCTAACCTAACCTAACCTAACCTAACCTAACTTAACCTAACTTAACTTACTGATTGGGGTTTTGTCCGTTGGGATATTGTCCGTTCACGCTGAACCTCATAGCGTTTAGAACGTTTCAACATTTAAAATAAACTATATATCGACAGCCAAAGAGTCGCCCAGACGGATGAATAGAACGCTTCACTAATCATCGGAAAATAGTCAAATAGTAATTAGACAAGGAATCTCCATTATTTAAGGAGGTTCACCTCACATACTACCGTTCTTTAGTCTTTTTTTTATTTTATTTTTTTTTTTTTATTTTTTTTTTTAGATTTTGGCTCACATGAAGAATTGTCACAACAGAACGCCCGCATGAAAAATTGTCACCCCATGAGATCCCACCTGAAGAATTGTCACCCCAGTACGCCGAATATCAACAGTGGAATAAAGATTAAGTTAGGTTACTTTAGGTTAGGTTAGGTTAGGTTAGGCTAGGTTAGGTTAGGTTAGGTTAGGTTAGGTTAGGTTAGGTTAGGTTAGGTTAGCTTAGCTTAGGTTAGGTTAGGTTAGGTTAGGTTAGGTTAGGTTAGGTTAGGTTAGCTTAGCTTAGCTTATGATAGGTTAAGTTAGGGTAGGTTAGGTTAGGTTAGGTTAGGTTAGGTTAGGTTAGGTTAGGTTAGGTTAGGTTAGGTTAGATTGAATGAGGATTATGCTTATTGTTCTGAATCGTAAACCCAGGATGGCCCACATGAAGATTTGTCATCCCGAATGTATGACGAACAACACTTAGAAATTGGGAATGTTTTCACGTATTGGGTGAACAAATGTCTTCAAAAAATTGTGTTATCCGTTTGTATTTTATTTCCATTTTGAATAGATAATATCATAACTACAGTTATGATATAGTTTACATTGCGATATTGTTGGTGTAATGCTGCGGTTTAGTTCATAGCTGAACAGAAAGTGTCAAAGCTGCAGCTATGGTATAATTTACTTTGCGTTATTGTTATTGTATTTTTGCGGGCTTCCATATCTGATCAACGACAAATCAGACCAAGATATATATATATATATATATATATATATATATATATATATATATATTATATATATATATATATATGTATATATATAATATACATACATATATATACATATATATATATATATGTATGTATATATATGTACATATATATATATATATATATATATGTATATATATATATATACATATATATTTATATATATATATATGTATGTATGTATTGTTGTTTAATACTTTTTTCTTTATGATAAGAACGATACATTTAGGTAGCTCTGATGCATCATGAGACAGGTTCGGGTGTCCGCAATAGTTCACGAGGTAATCGCAACCATAGCTGCAAAGTAATCTTGCGGAACGGAAGCTTGTTAGTCGCAAACCAAGTTTTAGATAGTTGCAGAGAATCTCTATGATAATGATGAGGATAACATTCGTACCTTCCACGAAGAGGTAGATGAACAAGACTAAAACGAAATCAACACTAGAGAAGACACTAGGAGAGTAAACACTAGGAGAACAGACACTAGGAGAGTAAACACTAGAAGGGTGACGACATAGAAGCCAACAAGAATTTAGAAGGCGCCTAAGATCGCAACGACGATCAAGATGAGGTTAGGGACATAGTAGACGATGACGATTTGTGTGATGATGATAGGAGAGAGTTGACAACTCTGGTGATGATAAAGATGGTAATAAGGACTGACGACTGGGACAGTGATGAGTAGAGCTTCGGTGTTAAGAGTGTCGTTGGATACACTATACAAACAAGGCAAGAACGGTGGGAGAGAGGGGGGAGACAACACGACAGAAATGACGACAATGGGCAAGGAGACAAAACGACGACAACAGCTGCAATATGAATGATGTCGATGGCGAAAGTGATGACAGTGGAAGCTATGACGATTGCAGCAGTACGATGACGACAAAGGCAAAATAAAAAGACCAAAAATGTTGGTTACAAAGAGCCACAGTGGCTGTGAAAACAACATAAAAAGTAGAAAAATGAGGTAAACAACGATGGGCATGACGTTGTCTTAGAAAAACAGTAAAAAACAAAACAACACAACCGACATGGCGGGAAAGATAATGACGTAGGGTACAAAAAATATCGACGACAGTGATGACATCAACGTAAACGCGATAAGGACAACTAAGAAAGAAATAATAACAACAAAAACGACATAAGACGCGTCACCAGAAACGGCAAGATAGAAAACGATCAAGAAAAGAGAAACAGTGACAATAAGAAGAATTAAACAACACTCAACACCAACCCGTAGCGAAGCTTAAATGATTACATCAAGGGTCATTTCGCAAACCAGGAGTGGCACCTCAAAGACAACGCCTCGGCTGTTCGTGACACGGCTGAAGGAGTGGTGTCTTCATCTGTAGAGTGTTCCAAGATCCGTTGAAAGATTTGTTAAACAGCACTGGCCAAGAACGAGGTGTTTAGGGGGACTTACGGTTAAAGAGAATGTGTTGTGATGAAGAATGAGGTGTTAACGAGCCGTCGAAGTGGAGGCCTTGTGATGAAGCCGCTGCAACTAAGGGAGGGGTAGGGGTGAAGGGGGTGGAGGAGAGGGGGTGGGTTAAGGTTGCGTTTCTAAATTCTTCTTCAAGGAGCTTCTGATAACCGTCAGTAGTTCGTTTACCGAAGACTTCTGACATCTCTCTTCCTCAGTATCAAGTTATTCTTGTCTTGGCCATATTAGGTTGCCTTCTTGTTCAGTGTTTGTTTAACGTAGGTCCGACCACTGACAATGTACTAGCTGCTGTAATGAGTAGATGCATGAAGAAAGAAGAAAAACAAACGAAAGGAAAATATTGGCTAACTAGTGAGAGCAGAAGGAAAAGAAGGAAGGGAGAAAGGATGAGGGAGACAGAAGAGGAGAAGAAGAAAGAAAAGAGAAAAGCATAAGAAAATTAACTTTGTGTCACTGAAAATTATAACAGACACGATGGTGATCATGGTGGTATCGAAATTAATAGTGTTGATACTGCTCAGGAAAAAATGCTCATGATGATGATGATGATGATGATGATGATGATGATGATGATGATGATGATGATGATGATGATGATGATGATGATGATGATGATGATGATGATGATGATGATGATGATGATGATGATGATGATGATGGTGGTGGTGATGGTGGTGATGGTGATGATGATGATGATGATGATGATGATGATGATGATGATGATGATGATGATGATGATGATGATGATGATGATGATGATGATGATGTTGTCATTCTTATTTTAGCTAATATACAGAATATTTGCTGGTCATAACAATTTTGAATCTAAAATAGCTTCCGATATAATACCAAGCCATAAGGAAGCCTTTTAAAATTCTTGGTCGTAAAAGCTTGCATTACGTGCAGTATAAGGAGAGATGATGAACACCAATTTGTTCATTAGTATGGGAACAATAATGACGTCACGTGGAGGCTTGGGCTATCAAGTAGCCAATCAACGTGATGCAAGCTAGTGGTGGAGCGTAACAATTTAATTTCAAGGCCCAGTAAATGGCTTTGTGTTCGATATGACGTCATCAGAGCCCTTGAAGAAAATGCATCTGAGAGTCACGAACAAAAGGAAGATTATTTATTGAAAAAGGAAATATCAACATAGATTCTTAACCTTCTCTTTATGAGTTCTTTCCTCAAGTAGAGAATGCCTTCGGAGGGATGGTTTAGACAAGAAAACACTATCATCTTCAACATGTTAACCAAAACATTATATCTGAACGTCGTCAACATACCAATGTTGCAGGGTGATGAGTTACTCTTATGTGTATTGTTCCGTGAACTAATTACCCTTTACAGTCTTGCAATAACATTTTATGTCTTATTGACAGGCCTCACGTTCCTTCACTTTGTCATACCTACCTGTCTAGACCAAGGTTTAGCTCACGAGAGGAACAGCTAAGAAATATGTTTGTCATATTCATATGCAGTAAATTACAGGTTATGTTTCTATAGAACTCTTACAAATGATAACGCCTCTAGGGAATGGAAATTATATAAAAAAAAAATTAAATATGTATACACACACACACACACACACACACACACACACACACACACACACACACACACACACACACACAGATAAATATATATATATATATATATATATATATATGTGTGTGTGTGTGTGTGTGTGTGTGTGTGTGTGTGTGTGTGTGTGTGTGTGTGTGTGTGTGTGTGTGTGTGTGTGTGTGTGTGTGTATTTACCTAGTTGTATTTTGCGGGAGAAGAGCTATGCTCGTGGGGGACCCGCAGTTGTATCTTTCCGCATCCAGTTCTTTCTTAAAGTCGTGTATAGTTTTAGCACTCACTGTTTTCTCTTTTAATTTATTCCATGTATCTATCACTCTATGTGGAAAGCTATTCTTTTTCAGATCTCTTCTGTAACTGTCCTTCTTAAGTTTCTTCTTGTGTCCCCTTGTATTTCTATTGTCCCATTTAAGTAGATCATCCCTGTCAAGGATTTCCATCCCTTTCATAATTCTATATATGGATATCAAATTGCCTCTTTCTCTTCTTTGCTCCAGAGTTGATAATTTTAGTTTTTATATAAAAAAAATCATATGTCAGCATGCTGAGTGTTGGTGCCATCTTTGTTAGTGCTCTTTGATTTTTTTTTTTTTTTTTTTACTGGGTGACCATGATATCGCTGCATACTCCAATTTTGGTCTTATCAGTGTAACTAGGATTTTCTTCACCATTTCCTCGTACATGTAGTCAAAGGCCTCTTTCATTAATCTTATTAAGTTGTAGGTTTCTCCAACTATCTTATTTACATGTTTGTCTGGTGTCATGTCATTTGAAATGATCACTCCTAGGTCTCTTTCTAGATTTACTTTTATAACTTCTTTTGTTCCAATTTTGTATTTGCCGGATATTCTCTTTTTGCTTTTTCCAAATTCCATTATACTACATTTTTTTGGTGTTGAAATTCACTTCATTCTTTTTACTCCAGTTCCAGACTTTGTCCAGATCTCTCTGGAAAGACTTACAGTCTTCTTCGTTACTCACTTTCTTCAATAATTTTGCATCATCTGCAAAGAAGTTTATGTAGCATTGAATTCCTTCATCCATGTCATTTATATAGGTAGCAAGCATTATCGGAGCCAATACAGAGCCTTGGGGTACTCCACTTATCATGTCTACCCATTTTGAGTTCTTTTCTCTAAGTATCACTCTCATTTTTCTTCCTTCCAAGAAGTCTCCCATCCATTTCAATAATTTTCTTTGTATTCCACCTATTAGTTCAATTTTCCTTTGTAGTTTTTTGCGTGATACTTTGTCGAAAGCCTTTTGTAGGTCCAGGAAGGCACAATCTGCCCAGCCATCTCTTTCTTGTATTATGTCTAGCAATCTTGAGTAAAAGCATATTAAGTTTGTGTGTGTGTGTGCAATAAAACACTGAAAAGAAACGACCGGAGCAGAGCACTTTCGTGTATTACAACCAGTACTGATGATGTATTTCTGCACGTTATAATAAACGAAAGCGCTCTGCATCGGTTTTTTCTTTTCACAGTGGTTACCTGATATATATTATATATTATATATATATATATATATAATATATATATATATATATATACATATATATATATATATATATATATATATATATATATATATATGGGCTATACATTGGAGGTAACCAGTTCTGTCTACAAACTACAAACTTCAACGACATAATTGTAAACTTTTTAGCTAAGAGGTGAATAGAAACAAGATAAAGAAATTTTCTCTAATTATGTGAGGTGATGGCAGCAATGCTCCAAGTTGGTTGGAGGTGATGAATGTTGTTCAAGTCTCCTAGTAAGAAAAGTGCAGTGTTGCTTGACTGAGGAAAGTAAAATCAAAGCAGAGTAATTAAGTCAGGTAATGAGAGTAATCAAAAACGCGGAGGGAATTTGGATGAAGCTCCTTTGTACACAGGACTGGCTATTTTTTATTCTACTTTTCTAATGAACTTGAGTAAATTTGTTTTCGTAATATAATGTTCAATGTAATTATGTGGTGTTGTGTATGAGCTGATTGTATGAAAATGATGAATAATTAATTCCACCTTTGTCTGCTTTGGTGCAGGCTTATTGTGGTGGCTTTGCTGCTAAAGCGCTGGTCTATTCTTAAAGGGGAACAATTATTGTATGATATTAGGCCCATTTTGAGGTAGTTTACCATAAATAAACTCTACTGCCCTTTTCAATCCAATGTAAAATGGCCAAGACTACACGTGATGTTATTTCTTTTCTTTTAATTTCGACCCTTGTCTTTTCAGATCGATTACCTCCGAGTACAGGAAGGCTGTCAAGTGTTATTATCGTTCCTATTACTTCTAGTTTGGTTTACACAATCGTACAAATGGTAAGATAATTACACATAATGTTCGGTGAATGAATATTGATGACTAAACAGAAACCTTACTTTGCTGATTTAGCTTCATGTTATGAATTAAATGGATTATGAATTAGATAAATAAACTTTGATTAGATTTAAATAAATCATGCCCCCCCAAATAACTGGAGAAAAAAAAAACGGGAGAAAGAAAAGAAGAAGAAAATAACGATAATTGTTGGTGTAGAGAACGCTCAGGCGAGCTACTTCGTTCGTCTTTTGTTTTCGCGTCATTTATATTTTACTCCCTTCGAATATTAATAGCACTTTAGCTTCATAATGCATG
This sequence comes from Oratosquilla oratoria, assembly GCF_046742065.1. Taxonomy (NCBI): domain Eukaryota; kingdom Metazoa; phylum Arthropoda; class Malacostraca; order Stomatopoda; family Squillidae; genus Oratosquilla; species Oratosquilla oratoria. The sequence continues at coordinate 87,910,813 of NC_134780.1, read as the reverse complement.
ATTCATAAGACGCTGCTATGAAAACAGTAGCCTAATGATTATGATGGAAAGACTAGTAATGGTAATGGTTGAATGGTTGTCATGGCCTGTAATTCACCAGCGATTCTATCCTTTTGCACAATCTCGCGCCAGGTAATGGCGGTGATTCACGTGGTGACAAATACTGTGGCCGTGATGAATGGGAATTGCTATTTGTGTTGTGAATTGTGATGATACCTGAAAAGAGAGTAAGAATTTGCGTAATGTTTCTCTCTGAATAATTACAAAGGTATTGTGAGCTGGTGCAATGACAGTGGAAGTGATGATGATGAGATTACAATGATTAGTGGCATGAGGATATAATGACAGGACTCCTGATGTGTGATAGTGATAGTAACGCCGACGGTGATGGTGATAGTAAAGTGATGATGTTGGTGATGTTAATAGTAAAATGATAGTGATGGTGATAGTAAAGTGATAGTAATGGTGAAGGTAATAGTAAAGTGATGATTATGGTGATGCTGATAGCAAGGTGATAGTGATGGTGATAGTAATGTGATAGTGATGGTGATAGTAAAGCGATAGTGATTGTGATGGTG
>NC_134780.1:87897735-87905235 GCF_046742065.1 Oratosquilla oratoria | reverse complement strand
GAAACGCTGTGTAACAAAACCAATGGATTCTATATGTGCCCGTATGTATGTATGTATGTATGTGTGTGTGTGTGTGTGTGTGTGTGTGTGTGTGTGTGTGTGTGTGTGTGTGTGTGTGTGTGTGTGTATGTGTGTATGTTTTTTTTTTGTGTGTGTGTTTTGCCTAGTTGCATTTACCTAGATGTATTACACGGGAAGGGAGCTATGCTCGTGGTGACCCGTCTTTGTATCTTTCAGTATCAAGTTTCTTCTTAAAATCTTGAATAGTGTTTGCACACAGTTTCTTTGTCTAATTTGTTCCAGATGTGTGTGTGTGTGTGTGTGTGTGTGTGTGTGTGTGTGTGTGTGTGTGTGTGTGTGTGTGTGTGTGTGTGTGTGCGTGTGTGTGTGTGTGTGTGTGTGTGTGCGTGTGTGTGTGTGTGTGTGTGTGTGTGTGTGTGTGTGTGTGTGTGTGTGTATGTGTGTGTGTGTGTGTGTGTGTGTGTGTGTGTGTGTGTGTGTGTGTGTGTGTGTGTGTGTATGTGTGTGTGTGAAAACTTCTACGTTTGCATATACGGCAACTTTAATGATGTGTATTTTCGTGCATGGATGGCTCAACGAGGAACCTTTGATCACCAAGACCGAACAAAGAATATTCACCCAGCGTTAACAATATACATTAAGTATGGTCTACACCAGGAGTTCTGAAACCTGTTTTCTCATACACCCCATACTTATGTATTGCTGTTCTTCCTGGGGGCTACTTTTCGATTTGTGGGCCAAGTTTTGAAACACTCCCTGGGGGTCTTTGGACCACGGGAGTGGAGGTGGGGAGAGATGAGGGGTATTGGTATATACCCTGCACACGTGCTTCCCCTTTCATATCAATTTCCCCAAATTCCCCTTTCTTTACCTTTCCTCTTCATCCCGACGAGGAGTAGGCGTCCGTCCCGGCACCGATGACACGGCGACAATCCCCTTCCCCTGAGCACACACGGAACTCCCGCTGCCACCTGGGCTAACCACTCCGCTGCGAGACAATGTACATATGCCTCGCCACAATGCTCTCGAGTAAATATTGAACCAGGACATCCGATAATTTGTTTGGCTTCCATATTACTTTGATGTGGCCCGCTGGCATGAGAGGGTGGTTGGGTGCCGGGAGATGGGGGAGAGGAACGGGGGGAAAGGGGGGGTAGCAACTGCCTAAGGGGTGGAGAAGGAGGGGTGTGGAGGAGGTTGACAAAGGGGCTATGGGCGTAGGAGAGAGGGGCCACGTTGAAGGGATGGTCGCAGAAGGATGTACTGAGGGGAGAATCTCAAGACAAAGCCAAGGAGATGGGCCTCAGTTACAGGCTTGAGATAGGAAAGGAGACTTCACGATTGAGATGAAGACTTGAATGAGACGGGAGGAAAGCGAGGAAGAGGAGGTTCTTGGGTCTGGCCAAAGAGGAGAGCTGGGATCGACGGAGGACGACCTGGGCACGCTCACGAGTGAGAAAGAACCCAAACGAGAGGAGAACTTAGCTTCAGTTCGGGAGGGGCGGCCGGAAGGAGAGGGAAGTGAGACGCCACGATATATGTCTGTGGCTCCAAAATGAGCTGCGTGGATTGCGTGATAAAGGCGAAGGAGAGATAAAGAGGACAAGCTAGGCACCAGTTTCAGTATCTAAGTAAGGTATTCTTTAGCATAGTGTACTCGTACACAAGTAGACTCACTAGAGCAGTGAGCTGACTTATGTAATTCTGTTGCTAGGATGCAATGATATTTCTCAAAGAAGTGTAAATTTATATTTAGTATATGATATATATACGTGCATATATGTACATATATATACATACATACGTACATACAGACAGTACATACATACATACATACATACATACATACATACATACATACATACATACATACATACATACATACATACATACATACATACATACATACATACATACATACATACATACATATGAAGATTTAGTGACGCCAGGTACGTGATGAATTTATACTCGAGTCATTAATCAATATATTACGCCCACTATTATCACAGGAGAAGTAACAGGAACTCTGGAAATTATTCTATTCTTTATCGTACTGGATGAAAACAAATTAACATAAAATACGAACTCCCATTAGTCCAGTTATCCTTTTACTTATCAGTAATGTATACACAAAAGAACGCAAACATACAAACGCACACACACGAACGCGCACACACACACACACACACACACACACACACACACACACACACACACACACACACACACACACACACACACACACACACACAGTCAATAGGAAGATGATAACGATCAGATTAGAATCTCTCGTGCATACTCTTTCCTGTGACCCTGACAGGTGCTTCCCCATCATCCTTACTCTCATGTTTGTTTACGCTCCTTCTTTCTATGGCCCCTCCTCCCTCCAGCCTTTGTTCCCTTCATACCCTGAAAAATAATTACAAGAATGAAGAACACAAAGAATATATGTAAAGAAAAATGCACAAAACGTGTCACGTACTAACGTGTTTTATAAGGACGAGGATGTAGCAACGGAGGAGTTGCTGCTAGCGGAGGTGTGTTGTGTTAAGCGTTATGTCCTCCGTAGTCAATAATGAGTTGCACCTTTCAGAGAATGACGGGAATATTTGTGTAGAAGGAGATTAGAAGCGGTGGTGGTCCTTTCGTTTTTTTTTTTTTTTTTTTTTTTTTTTTATCCCTATCTCCTCCTTCCTGAGACCTCTTTAACTCTCTCCTTAACCATAGTCACAGTCGCACGTCTTCAGTGGAATTTTGTCCCCAAGGATAAGAGACTAATCATGTAAGGGTCTACCACAAAGGCTAAATGTTAGAAGGAGCGAAGTGTGAGGAAGGCCGTGGAAGGAACGAGCCATGTCGAGGAAGGACACAGAAGTCCATAAGGAAGGTCAAAGGGCAAAGGCCATTACTAACAAAGTCCGCAGGTATTCTGGATACTAACAAAGTCCACAGGTATTCTGGATACTAACAAAGTCCACAAGTCCACAGATATTCTGGATACTAACAAAGTCCACAGGTATTCTGGATCCCAAGGAAAATGAGTGAGTTGAGTGTGGCTTGGGCACAGAGACAGTTAAGCGCAGTTTACACGAACAATGTTTCGGCACCAAGTTCCCGATTTCTCGGCAGCTTTTTTTCCGTTTTGCTCGTGTAAACTACATTTCACACGAGCAAAGTGGGTGAAAGCTGCCGAAAACGGGAACTTGGTGCCGAAACATTGTTCGTATGAACAACTCTCTATGTGCAGAGTTACAGTATGAAGGAGTCCAAGTAAAAACAAATGAGTCTAGGGAACTCAATTGGTGTGTGTGTGTGTGTGTGTGTGTGTGTGTGTGTGTGTGTGTGTGTGTGTGTGTGTGTGTGTGTGTGTGTGTGTGTGTGTGTGTGTGTGTGTGTGTGTGTGTGTGTGTGTATGTGTGTATGTGTGCGTGTGTGTGTGTATGTGTGTGTGTGTGTGTGTGTGTGTGTGAGGGTACGCGCATGCACCTCCTTGGTCAAACTTATCCTTCAATTTGCTAATATTTTCTGAATGGACTAGTTCGTCTTCCATGTTGGTTCCCATATAAATACATCTGTAAGAAAGCTTGTATATCTTAGCATACTCTAAACACTTTATTTGCAGTTTCTTTCCATGCCTTCTGGTTCTTCTCCCGTCCCTCATCGTTTCAGTTTTGTCCACTCCTTCCAGGTTCTGATAAAACAACCGTTTTACTTCGTTCCTTTCTTTTTTCTATTGTGATAATTCCAGCTTATCTTGTCTTTCTCTGAATAGTCTGTCACGTAGGCTGCGAATGCTTTTTTTGTGTATTTCTTATATATATATATATATATATATATATATATATATATATATATATATATATATATGTGAGTGTGTGTGTGTGTGTGTGTATGTGTGTGTTTGTGTGTATATATATATATATGTATATATATGTATGTATATATATATATATATATACATACATATATATATGTATGTGTATATATATATATATATATATATATATATATATATATATATATATATATATATATATTAGGAACCACAGCACTGTAGGATACTCCAGACTAGGATGAATCGCATTCTTCGATTTTTTTTTATCTCATCTGTATAATGAAACACCAATTTCATAATTTTCAACAACCTATGTCTCCTATAATCTCCATGATATATTTTCACGTAACAAATTCTAAGCTACCAGGACTCAAAGGTCCTCTTCCATCGACTTGATTATATTTCCATTCCCTTTGCTCTAAACATTCAGAAAGAAATGTCATTTAGTCTGCACTACTTTCTATAAACTCTTTCCTATCTGGCTCTTCATTAATGCCCTTAGTCCTACGAATCGTACCTTACTAAGGCTGTATCTACCTTGACTGTGCGACACATCTCTTGTTTCTGTACTCCCTAATTCTATATAGAATTCGAAAATTATACAATTATTCTTTCCCATGGGACGCGGGTGTTCATAATTCAATAACCCCAGGTCCCTCAATGAGCAGGACACCCAATCTGTTTGGTGCGTCGTCTCCTCTGAGTATTATTGATTAAATTATTGCTATATCTGACTCTGTTTTTCGAAATCATTCTTCACTTCTGTTTGTATCGTACTTCTCCCATTGTACGTGTGGTGTGTGTGAGTATAACCGTGCGTGTGTGTGTGTGTGTGTGTGTGTGTGTGTGTGTGTGTGTGTGTGTGTGTGTGTGTGTGTGTGTGTGTGTGTGTACGCGCGCGCACGTGTATTAATGTATATGCGTATATTCGCGTGAATGTGTGTGTATTTTTGTAGGCGAGTGCTCACGCGTTTTCCCGTATGTGCTTTTGTATTTGTTTTGTTTGACGTCTGTATATGCATTTGTTTACAAACATCTCTAAGGGTCTGTGCGCGACAGGTCCTGATTTCAACGATTCCTTTTTCCTTCGTCTTAATGTCACTACCTTAGAATTGTTCGTATGATCGTTTGTTTCACCTGAGCGATAAGAATTGGAGGCATGTTTGAACGTTCACGCTACCACGATTCCACGCGTTTGTCAGTCACAACGCTCCGAGTCCCCTGTATGTAAGTTTAAGTTTGAATATTTTCTCTCCTCGAAAGGTTAATGAGTAGAACTATTCTTCTTTTTGTTGGTTGTTCCTCAGTGATACGATAAAGAATTGTATGTTTGTATTCTAGAAGGGCGTGAGGGGGGGAGTTTGGGGTAGGGTGGGCGTTTTTCTTCCTTTAAGGTTCGGTAGAAGCGAGCGAGGGTGTTGGTAATACGAGTATTCTCCCTCAGCTTTGTATCTTCTTTTGTTTTGTTTTATTTTGTTTTTTCTTTGTGTGCGTGTGTCTTACTCTCGAGAAAACGCTGGGCTTCTAACCTTCCGATGCTCAGAATTATTATTTTTTCTTTACCGGAGAGTTTGTACATATACAAACCATTATTATATCACTGGGTAACAAATTTTCATAAAATTTTTCCTTCACTTATTTTTCTTAGTATTTCTAAAGCAACATTTTCCGCTGGTTACAAATACGTAATTGTCTTTTTTTTTTCTAACATGGACCATTTTAATTATGTAGAAAATCTAATACAAAGAAATGTATGGGGTACGGTAAAACATCCTTACAATTGTCGCTTTCATTTTTCCTTTTTTTCTGGTTTATACTATATAAATCAACTTTCTTGACATTGGCTACAAGACGATGCAGGAATTCATCAGATTCATTCTGTTATACGTATGGTTTCTATGTTGGACCCAAACATTACATAAAATTATGGACGGTACGAAGTACTGGATTCTTATAGACTGTACATTGGAATGAGTATGGGTAACCAAGAATATGAAATGGGCCCCTAATGTGATTGTGGAATTTGTCGACCAAATTAAGATGCATAGGTGAGAGGTGCAGGTAAAGCAATGCCATTCGCTGTGCCCAGAGTTTGGTACATACATATACCAAAGGCTTTTTCCCCCTTACACGGGGGGGGGGGTAGCCAAAAAGAAAAAGAAATAGAAATCACTCTCACCCATTTCATTTCCCATATATTCCGCTCCCCTCCACCCTCCTCCCTCTCTCCTATCTTGGCACCTCCTGGATGACGGGTCATTCCTGCATCCTGTCCACTGCCCTGGGTCAGAAGCAGTGTCGCAAGACAATGCTCTGGATGTGTAGAGTTTGGTAAGAACTAAAAAATCCTCACGTTGATTGCTACTTTTCCATGATTGCCATGTCAAAGTACATCAAACTAATGGAAGAAAATCCCTTCGATATCCCAGCATTTTATCCTCTAGTGCAACTGTGTCACATGATCAGACCTCACTGGTTCCATGGTCACAAGAAAATGTACGTAAATCCGAGAGTTGACACCTTCACGTGGTGGATAGGCTTGAGAATTTTGATGATTACAAAAGATATGTCGATAGAGAGAAAATCCCTTCATAGCAACCATGAAAATTATAAACAAAACAAAACCGGGCGTTCCTGTTGGATTATCGTCTCCCAAAGGTCCAACCGCATTGCCTCATGTACTTACCGGCAGTGTGCCACCGAATGTGCAAGCAGATCCAAGTCTTCGATATTAAACAGTATGAAGAAAATGAAGATCTATACTTAAAACATAAAAACGCTCTCAGAAGGCTGGAGAGTCTAATGGAAGAACTAGACAACATCAAGTGGGACATCGTAGGACTGAGCGAAGTCCGAAGAACGGAAGAAAAGCTGATACAATTACAAGATGGTCACTACCTGTTCTACTATAGAGGTAAGGACAAAGAAAGATCTAGTGGAGTAGGATTCTTCATCAACCGAGAAGTTGCTGGTAACGTAGTCAAGTTCAGTAGCTTATCAGACAGGGTAGCTTGGATTGTGATTAGGCTATGTAAAAGGTACACTCTAAAAATAGTTCAAGTTTATGCACCAACTTCACAGAGTACAGACGATGAAATTGAATCCTTCTATGATGAATTAATTCAGGTAATGGATAAAAAAGAAAGTAAGTAAGATTTATGCGAATGGTACCGCTATAATTCAACTACATAAAGATTCAGAAAAGATAAAGATAGAAAAAGGAGTACGGCAAGGCGATACAACTGCACCCAAATTATTTGCAGATTGCTTGGAAGATATTTTCAGAAGGTTGAGTTGGGATGAGAAAGGTTTGAAGATTAATGGCGAATATTTGAACCACCTGAGATTTGCGGATGACATTATTCTTATTTCAGAAAGAGCAGAAGACTTGCAAGATATGCTGAGTGATCTAAATAAGGAAAGTCTCAAAATAGGTTTACAAATGAATAAGAACAAAACCAAAGTAATGTTCAACACGAAAGTTCAAAGTAAAGAGATTGTAATTGATGGTGAGAGTCTTGAAGAAGTTAAGGAGTATAATTATTTAGGCCAGGCGGTGAAAGTGACAAAAGATCATGATAATGAAATAAAAAGACGTATTACACCTAGCTGGAAATGTTTGGTAAGTATAATAAAATTCT
>NC_134780.1:87887735-87892735 GCF_046742065.1 Oratosquilla oratoria | reverse complement strand
AGGGCCGAGATGAACATTTTCGTGGTCTTCTTTCTTTTCTTTCTTTCTTTTCTTTCAATGATTTTTTATTTGTTTTCGTGTTTCTGTCTAAAACCATCAGCCGCTACCAGTAGAACCAAAGACCCCCCCATTTGTGCCTAACTAGTATATTTTTCCAGAATCGGCTTAGAGTCAATATTAGTATTATTCCCCCCGACAGTAATGTAAAGGACTGTTACTTAAATCAAAGGCTGAAAAAAGGCACAGTATGAGGTCTTATCCCTTATGTATTCCAATACGTTGTGGATTCTTATGAATTTCTTATGTTCGCTTAGCCTTCCTCTCGCCGGCTGGCTACCGGCTACGCGCGCGCACATGAGCGAGTGCGCATACACTCCACCATGCGGAGCCGGGACAGAGTATGTAAAAACGCTACCGTGATTAACTACACATTCAAACACGTGCCCTCTCGCACACACTTGTTCAGATGCGTACAGATGCATCACCTGTGCGTTCCCACAACTGCGCACAAGGTGCACACACATGCACACTCATCTAAACACATATAGGATCCCATTTTGAGATATTTATTCATGCAGATACAAGCACATTGCAAGAGAGCGTGCTTGATCTCTTAGAAATAAAAACGCATCAAGACGTGTGTTAACAAACTTGTGAAGATCAGATATACATGGAAAGAAGTTCATGCACTTATAATGCGACATAAAGGAGAACACTTTGTATGATTAATGCAAAATATAAATGTACACGCAAACATATTTGGTTGTATATTTAAACTCCAAGGAAAAGAATTTTACATTCAAAATGAAGCCCAACAACGTAAATAAAGCCACCTGAACCTGAATATAGTCATATTATTTTTTCATTAAAGCATGATAAATTAGATTAGTATAAAAAAGAGGACATTATCAGAAAAAATTACATAAAAACTCACAGGAATATCATTCACCTTTGTTATATCTTAGGCGGCAGCGTCACTTGATGTGGGACCACTGTTCCCTAAGGTGCGACAAATGACCACAGAGAACCACAAACAAAGTCACTAGTCGAAAACGAGCAGAAGTTTCATTCACTTAAGAAGAAGCCTCCAATAGACCAAAGAACAGCATGACATAAAACACGAGAGGAAGAAGCCTCCAATAGACGAACAGCACGACATAAAACACGAGAGGGAGAAGCCTCCAATAGACCAAAGAACAGCATGACATAAAACATGAGAAGAAGCCTCCACTAGGCCAAAGAACAGCATGACATAAAACACGAGAAGAAGAAGCCTCCATTAGACCAAAGAACAGCATGACATAAAACACGAGAAGAAGAAGCCTCCAATAGACCAAAGAACAGCATGACATAAAACACGAGAAGAAGAAGCCTCCAATAGACCTAAGAACAGCATGACATAAAACACGAGAAGAAGAAGCCTCCAATAGACCAAAGAACAGCATGACATAAAACACGCGAAGAAGCCTCCAATAGAACAAAGAACAGCATGACATAAAACACGAGAAACCCAGCATGAGACAAGCTGGACAGAAGGCCGATAACCACATAAGAAGTAAATCCTCTCCTCCCTGTGCACAAGCGGCGCAATCGGAAGTGACCAGTTGTCGCATGTTCCTGATCGCGTGTTCGAGTCTCTTACTTTTCTCCAGTTTTCCTACAGTTATTGCTCTATATAACACCAGACGACTTACTGTAAGTCCATGGGCCTTACTGGATGCTCAACCTGCATGAAAAAAGACAAAAAAGAAATTGAAGTTATGTGTGGGATTCATATGAATTTAGAGACTTTGTTGAACCTCAATATAGAATGTCTAATGGAACCGTAATAAGTGCAATAATTTATAACTAAAGAAATAAATATATTAGATTTTCAGACCGAGCAATTTCATCCTCTCTCTCTTCTGGACTTGGCTATTAAAAATCATCTCGTTAGACAGACTTGAATGGAAAAAAAAAACGAATAAAAGAAATTATCAAGAATAAAGAACAAAGAAAAATAAATACACAAAATTAGATGAAAAAAGGAAATTATGAAAAATATGAATAATCAATAATAATGATGTAAAATGATATAAAGCTTGAGAAGAAATTGCACATATAAATACATGACAGATTAATCAAATAAATGATATAATATAATAGATTGATATAACGAATAAGGTAAATAACATAATAAACTAAAATAATAGACGACAAACAATAAACAGACATTCATATATGCATTTATAATTCATAATTTATAATGAGGTTTTCATGAAGAGGTGGATAGCATCACTGTCCCTAGTTTGACCCACGTCCCATGGAAGGAATCTATTCTAGTGTCACTTTCATCGCTTCCCAACCCTTCCATGCAACGGCGGATACAAGAGAAGCAGCATACCAGTATTCTATTTCACTTTAAAAGTATGATTAATATAACTAAACTAATTGCATCTCATTTACATTTCACAAGTAATTTGCACCAGCAATAAAACATTACCATGTCTGAATCAACCACAAAAGTGAGGTACAGAAATTGTGTCTTCTCCCTAAGCACAGCGCTGTGAACATGCACTGAACTCAAATACTGTACATTAACAAACACACACAAACAAATAACATACAAAATATATATATATGTATATCTATATATATATATGTATATATATATATATGTGTATATCTATATATATATATGTATATATATATATATATATGTAAGTATATCTATATATATATATGTATATATATATATAAATATATATATATATATATATATATATATATATATATATATATATATATATATATATATATATATATATATGATGGTGGAAAAATAAGTCGCGGGTCTACTTTCGAGTTTCTGAGTTTATTCCTGACCGGTTTCGCTCTATGCATAGAGCGAAACCGGTCAAGGAATAAACTCAATATCTCGGAACTAGACCCAAGACTTATTTTTCCACCTTCATCAACTTGTCACAATGTACCAGCATATATATATATATATATACATATATATATATATACATATATATATATTATATATATATACATATATATGTATATATACAGTATACATATACATATATATAAATATTATATATTCATATAAATATATATATATATGTGTGTGTGTGTGTGTGTGTGTGTGTTTGCATGTTGGAAACGTAGAAAACACCAGACTCAGAAGTAGGTAATTGATTCCCGACGTTTCGAGTCCTGTCCGGGACTTGTCCTCAGGGGATACAATGGGATACAGAGATCACATGGTCTTAATATGCTAGTTGCTACGCCCGCCGGTGGGGAACGCGGTAACCTGCCAGATGGGGGGGGGGTGGAGGAGGTAGGCGCTGTGACCTGGGTCAAGCGAGAGTGCGTGGTGGCGGAGGGACGGGGTGGTGAGGGGGAGAGGGAGATTGTGGGGAAGCCACTTTCACACCCCGTCGTAGTCCGAGGTACCCCTCCACCTGTTCCTTGCTCCTGCGTATATGGGGTTGAGTGTTATGGACCTGGTTATGCTGTCTTCGTTAGTGGCCCACGCTTCTAACAACAGTCTGCTTTCTTTCCTTTTGTCACCGTATAGAACCTTAGCGCCCTGCCAGTCGAACTCGTGTTGATGCAGTTCAATGTGTTTGTACACTGCCGAACTCTGGTCTTTTCTGCTTACTACCCTTTGGTGTTCCTGTAGTCCGGTACAATTGTTATTCTCTCCAGTGACAAAGGGAGGACCACCGTTGTTTTGAAGAAGGAGGATTGCGAGTGAAAGGGCACCACGCTACTACAGGACCGCAACACCTATGAGGTTGTACCTTACGACCCGACCTCCAAGCTGCAGAAAAAGGTAGAAGGTGAGCTTCGCAAACTAAAGGAATGACACTTAATTACGGAGGAGTGGGAGAGGATGAGGTCAGGGGATTCGATCATTCCAAAATTTTACGGGCTGCCCAAGATTCACAAACAGAGGGTACCTTTAAGACCAATTATTGCTTTCAGAGGGTCACCCCATTCTTATTGGCCATTCGGTGATGGCCAATAGACTAATATATACAGTATATATATATACTGTATATATACATTCGGTAATGGCCAATAGACTTAGACCCTTGGTAGTGAGCTCGACACGGATGTTGAAAAATTCAAGTGAATTCCTGGAAAAAGTACGAGACGTAAGAGTGGAGAGTGATGAGATTATGGTGTCTTTCGATGTGAAGTCCATGTTCACGTCTTTACCCCAAGACCTCGTGAAACGGGCGGTGTTGTCCGCGATGGAGGAAACAAGGGGCTACCTGGACAATGAAAAGCTTTCCACCAGTGAATTGATGAGGTTGGTTAATCTGTGCCTAGACTCAACCTTTTTTAATTTCAGAGACAAGGTGTACCACAAGAAGATTGGGACCCCCATGGGCTCGCCAATCTCGTTAATCCTGGCTGAGATCACCATGCAGCAGTTCGAGAATGAGATTTTGTCCGCTGCACCTACATCCTTGAAGCTGTGGACGCGGTATGTGGACGACGTGTTCGCAATCCTGAAGGCCAGAGATGTGGATGGGTTTCTGGAACATCTCAATGGGAAGCATGAGGCTATCCAATTCGAGATGGAGAAGGAAGCAGAAGGCGAGCTACCGTTCCTGGACGTATTGGTGAAACGCGTGGGTGATATTTTGGTCACCAGCGTGTACAGGAAGGCAACGCATATCGACCGATTGCTGGATTTCGGTAGTGATCACCCGATCTGCCACAAGAAGAGCGTGGTGAAAACGTTGTGGAACAGGGCGGAGAGGGTCTGCTCCACAGAGACATCGCTAAAAGAGGAAAGAAGCAGGTTGAGGAGGGTATTCCGGGCTAATGGCTACCCGAATCAAGTGGTGAAAAGGTGGACGGTACAGCAGAGAAGAGAAACAGACCGGGGTGAGGCACAAACAGCCACAACCAGGATATCGGTCCCCTACGTGAGAGGGGTTTCGGAGGTCGCAGCGAGGATTTTGAATAAGAATGGAGTGACCATCCCGCACAGA
>NC_134780.1:87872735-87882735 GCF_046742065.1 Oratosquilla oratoria | reverse complement strand
GTATGTATGTATGTATGTATGTATGTATGTATGTATGTATGTATGTATGTATGTATGTATGTATCATCTATTTCCTCTCCTTTTTCATAATTCTCAATCTTTCCATCCTCGTCCTTATTACTAGTCTCAACCTACGCTTCATCTATATCTATACCTTTTCCATCCTCCTCATTCTCTTCCTTTTCCGACATTCTCTCATTCCCCTCCTTTTCCCGTTTATCCCCTCTTTGTCACTCCCCCATCCTTGTACAATCTCCCATACCTCACCTATCCCTCACTTTACTCTCCCGCTCTCTCTCCCTCACCCATACAACGTTCAATCTCTTGTTTCCTTTCTGGCCTTCGGTTGCCATGGCGACCCTAACAATCTTTCCAATTTCTTTCATCTTTTCTGCTGTTTCGTTTCGTCCAGCACCCTAGTTACTCTCCCCCATCTCTCTCTCTCTCTCTCTCTCTCTCTCTCTCTCTCTCTCTCTCTCTCTCTCTCTCTCTCTCTCTCTCTCTCTCTCTCTCTCTCTCTCTTCCTTTCTCTCTATTCCTCTCTCTCTCTCTCTTTCTCTTTTTATTTTTGTCTGTCTTTGTTTCTCTATTGTCTTTATTTCTCTACCTTCTCTCCTCTCTGTTTCATTTACTTTTACCATTACTTTTATAATTTTACTTCACTATTATGAAGGAAATATCCTTGATTTTAGTACACATTTGTCCCAACGCCTTCATATGTTCATGGGATTTTCATTGCCATACTCAACATTAATATCTACTTTATTGCTCACCAAACATTTTACTCTGGAACCTCAATAGGGAGACCTGCTGTCTAAGAGTTTCACTCTGTCATATTTGGCTCTCAGAGTAAAAAAAAAAAAAAAAAAAAAAAAAAAAAAAAAAAAAAAAAAAAAAAAAAAAAAAAAAAAAATCGCTACAAAAACACTATTACTAACTGTTGCATCCGTTCTCTCTATTATACATGCAGCCAGGCTATTTCATTCAGCCGAGGAAACCTTCTCTTAAAGGCTGACAACTTTTACTCTTGGAACGTCGGTAAAGATCATTTGTCCCTTACCTCTTCAGAAATTTTTGTCTCTACTGACAACGATGGTTTCTGAACCTCGCCTCTCATTACTTTGGTTTTGATTTTCGTTCGTAGTGATTTTCCTGGACATTATTTCGACTTACAAAGGATTACAAAGGCGGAGCATGCCGACAGGAGACCTTTTGGTCCATATCAAGGTCGGATGCGAAAAAAAATTATAGTAATGATAAATAAATAAGTAAATAAATATATAAATAAATAAATCAATCAATCAATCAATCAACCAATCAATAAATCAATATTGGTACATGGGAAAATAAATCCATAAAATATTGAATAAGAAAATAAATCAACAAACAATAAGTGAATAAGTTGGTTTGTAAATGAAGAAATAACTGGCTAAATAAAATAGATAAAAAAGTAATTAGATAGTAAACCAAATAAAAGAATAAAAGATAAGTAATATTAATAATAAATAATTATAAGAATAAATGAAGGAAGGAAGGAAGGAAGAAAGGAAGGAAGGAAGAAAGGAAGAAAGAAGGAAAGAAGAAGGAAAGAAAGAAAGAAAGAAAGAAAGAAAGAAAGAAAGAATGAATGAATGAATGAAAGAAAGAATGAATGAATGAATGAATAGAGAATAGATTATGATATATATATATATATATATATATATATGTATATATATATATATATATACATATATATATATATATATATAAATATATATATATGTGTGTATATATATATATATATATATATATATATATATATATAGTGATATCATGACAAACACGGATTAGAGAGACAACCCATTAACGAAAAACAACCTAAACTTTCTACACACGTCATAAGACAAATTGATTTTACCCATGAAATATACTGTGTACCCATAGATTGTACAGTATTCGCTCTTCTAAGATGAGGGAGGTGGGAAGGAAGGGAAGGAAAGATGGGGAACGGGGTAGGCACCCCCTGAATTTAGGGAACCAATGACCAATTCACAACCTTAGAACATAAGAACATTAAAATAAAGGAGACTGCAAGAGACCATAAGGCTTACACTAGGCAGCTCCGTATCCATCACCACCTTACTCCATGGTTACTAAATCTATTCCATTCGTCGACCACCCTATTAGTAAACCAATTCTTCCCTATTTCCTTCTTAAATCTAAATTTGTCCAGTTTATACCCATTACTGCGAGTCCTGCCCTGTTGTTTTATTATGATGACCTTGTTTGCATCTCCCTTGTTATAGGCTTTGATCCACTTGAACACCTCTATTAGATCACCCCGCACTCTGCGTCTTTCCAGAGAGTGTAAGTTAAGGTGCCTAAGCCTCTCTTCGTAAGGTAAATTTCTGAGTCCATGAATCATTTTGGTCATTCTTCTCATGGTGCTCAACTATCAACATCTGTTTCATTTCTCCTGTTACTTCGTTCTTTCCCTTTATTTTCCTCCACGTTCTCTTTGTCTTTTTCCTTTCTTTCTCTCTTTCCTTTCCTTTTCTTTCTCCTTCGTCCATTCCTTTTTTCTTCTTCTCCTCCTCTGCCTTCTCCTCATTCTCCTTTCCTTTCTCCTTCGTCCCTCCTTTTTTCTTCTTCTCCTCCTCTGCCTTCTCCTCATTCTCCTTTTCTTCCTCCTCTTCCTCCACCTCCTCCTCCTCTTCCTCTGAAGAGAGTTTCTCACCTGAATTACGTCATCTGATGATAGTTTGAATAAAATCTGGAAAGAGTGGTAGGATGGCAGGAATCAAAGTAGATGATGATATATGAGAACCACGTCTCAAAATGATAAATAAAGAATAAATGAAAATACTTTGGAACAAAGTTCATAGATTCAAATGATTATCAATTCTCCGTCCAAGATATTTCTTTCTTCTTCTTCTTCTTCTTCTTCTCCTTCTTCTTCTTCTTATTCTTCTTTTTATTTTTCTTCTTCTTTTTATTTTTCTTCTTCTTCTTCTTCTTCTTCTTCTTCTTCTTTTTATTTTTCTTCTTCTTCTTCTTCTTCTTCTTCTTCTTCTTCTTCTTCTTCTTCTTCTTCTTCTTCTTCTTCTTCTTCTTCTTCTTCTTCTTCTTTTCCTCCTCCTCTTCTTCTTCTTCTTCTTCTTCTTCTTCTTCTTCTTCTTCTTCTTCTTCTTCTTCTTCTTCTTCTTCCTCTTCTTCTTCTTCTTCCTCTTCTTCTTCTTCCTTTTCCCCTTCCTCTTCTCTTCCTCCTTCTCTTTCTTCTTCTTCTACTTCTTCTTTCTTCTTTCTTCTTCTTCTTTTTCCTCTTCTTCCTCTTCATCCTCTCCTTCTCCTTCTTCTTCTTCTTCTTCTTCTTCTTCTTCTTCTTCTTCTTCTTCTTCTTCTTCTTCTTCTTCTTTATTGTTCCTTTCTGTCCCCCACCTTAACACGACCTCCAACTCCAACATCATACTTTATCATCTCCCTCTCCTCTTTTACATCCACTCTCTTCCTCCTTTCCCTCTTTCCCTTCCTCTCTACTCCCCCCTTACCTTTCTTAACTCCTCTCTCCTCACTCCACTCTCCCTCTCTTCCTTTCCTCCTTCCCTCCCCCTTCCCCTGTCCTCCCCCATCTCCCCCCGATAACCCCCTGCCAAGCCTCAAATTCAATTGAACAAAAGAAAAGCTTTTTCAAAACTTTTGACAAAAAAGGAGGGATGGGGGGGGGGGTCGCTGATAGAATATAACCCAAGCCAGGCACACCTGTGTATGAATATATACAGAAGCACACGAATGAAACGCTTTAAAACCGCAACGCTGAATGTAAATAGATGTATATGAACGAAATTCTTTTTGCCTCAGGCCATTTTGAAAACACAATTCAAAGGAACGAGAGAAATAAATTTCGACGTAAAACTCGCTGGGGATTTTTTTTTTTTTTTTTTTTTTTTTTTTTTACCCAAAGTCCTGCCACTGTGTTAACTTATATAATGAAAGTGCTAACATTTCTGATGCGATAACGGTACGGTGTGGAACAGATACTGGAACGGGCGAGGAGCGGAACCAAGTAGACGGAACGGAACAAGATAGACGGCTCGGGCAAGGGGAACGTAGGCGGTGACCAAAACCTTGACATCGCCCCAAATTATTCTATTTAAGTAAAAAAAAAAAAAAAAAAAAAAAAAAAAAATCCCTTTAACCCGCTCAGTGGGCTACCCGCTTCTTCTTGACGAATAAAAATCTGTATCTGTGTTTCTTATAAATGCTGCCACGGGATCTTTAATCAGCTAAAGACCTCAAAGACAACATGTCTCGATTACCCCTTCTCCTCTTAATACGTAACTTAATATCAATTTTTATTCTGGTTGTCGCCAGGTGATTTTTATTAGCTCAGACTAAATCTCTAAACTCAGAAAAAAAAAAATATTTTACCAGCTAATGAAGGTGTCTCTTTAACGATAAATATTTATATGTATATATATATATATATATATATATATATATATATAAATATATATGTATATATATATATATACATATATATATATATATTCATTGTATATATGGGCAGGAGATTTTCTCTCAAGCATGTATGGTTAAACTTAATGGCAAGATTATTATTGCAGAGTTTTTTATCTGCCTTTTCTCTTTCTCTGAGAATCTTTTTCCCTTCCACGGGAAGTTGTCTTATAATGTCACCATATGACATTATTTTGTCAGTTACTTTGGGCATGGCTTTACCAAAGTGAAAAACTGGCCAGAACGCGTTTTCACACTACTTAGTGCTTCATCAGTGGCTAGACTGTGAATATCTGATTGAATTATTGTGTTTATATATTGTTGGTGGTGGTCTGATATTACATTTTGGGCTTCTGATTGGCTAGTGGGCTGGACTGGGACTCCCAAGCTATTCTACTTCCTCATTGGTCGGCTGTTGTGTGACGTCATCAGTATTGTGCCTTCTTTCAGTGGGCTTAGATCTCCTTACGCTAGGGAGGGCTTCTAAATCCCTAGTTTGTATATTGAGATTGGGAGATGTTTCTTTAATAAAGAGAGCTTCGAGGATAGGTAGCCTTCTATGGTCTTGATTTGTTGCCAGCACTTCTGTGTTTTCTATTAGAGTTTCTTTATTTAAATTTCTTTTGTGAGCAGAGTGATGGTGGTTTCTGGGAGCTCCTGAAGAGAGGTGGTATGATAACCGGCGTGAGAGCTTCATTGTTGTCATGCCAATATAGTTTGAAGGTTGGGATGCACAGTTCCCAAGTTTACACGTGTACCTATATATGACGTGAGTTCTCTGAAGGTCACTTTTACTTTCTCTTATATTATTCTTTAGTAGCAGTTGAGATGTCTTTTTATTTTGATAATATATAATCAGTTGTACTTTAGAGTTTTCTTCTTTAGGTTTAATATTTCTTTTAATAATTTGTTGCATAACCCTTTCATCTTCTTTGTAGGCTGTGGAGAAGAAGGACTTATAGTAAATTTTAATCAGGTTTTTGGCGTTAATGTCCTGTGGGATTTTGTCTGGGTGGCTTTTGTCCTGTGGGATTTTGTCTGGGTGGCTTTTGTCCTGGTACCATTTGTCTAAAGTTCTTTTTGTGATTCGCTCTATATCCTTATTGGCGAATCCATTATTCATAAGGGTCTGAGAAGCTCTTTCTAATTCATTATGTACTGTTTTCCCAATTATTACAGTGACTAAGAGCTCTTCTAATATAAGCGCTGATGGTAGATTCTTTGTATCTTTGGGGACATTCGCTAGTCCCATTTAGGCAATGTCCTGAATTAGATGCTTTTATGTACACAGATGTGTCATATGTGCCTTCATCTCTCTGTTTTACTAATGTGTCTAAAAAGGGAAGGGACCCATTTATGCTGTGCTCAATTGTAAAATTGATGCCAGATGTCTCTATTAATCGTTCTTTTAGATCGTCTATTTGTTGGCAATTTTCAGCTTTGACGAAAATATCGTCTATATATCTGCAGTAAATGTGAGGTTTTTGCAGATTTGCGAAAATTTCATTTTCGATGCTACCCATAAAAAAGTTAGCAAAAAGTACTCCAAGTGGTGATCCCATTGCAACACCATCGGTTTGGCAATATTTATTTCCTCTAGGGCACATAAAGGGGGCTTCTTTGGTGCAACATTCCAAAAGGTCTTTCATTACTTTCTCTGGGATATCACAGTTAGGAGTGGTATCATTGTGATAAACTCTGTCTATTATATATTGAATAGTGCGGTCAACTTGGATGTTAGTATAGAGGGACTCCGCATCTAACGAAGCGATAATGCCTTTTGAGTTATTGTTTGCTAAAAGATCTAGAAAATCAGTGGCGGATTTGACATTGTAGTCAGCGGGAGTGTAAGGTGTGAGGATTTCAGCCAGTTTTTTGGCAATTTTGTAAGTTGGTAATGGTATCTGTGAGATAATTGGACGTAGCTTGTTGCCGGGTTTATGGGTTTTAACATTGCCATAGCAGTAACCTAGTTCGTAGTCGCCTGTAGGTTTAGGAAGCTTTATGCCTCCTTTAACCGCGTTTGCACAATCTACTAGTTTATTAATTTTCTTTTTGAGGGAGTCTGTAGGGTCTCTTGAGATCTTCTTAAATTTTGTCTCATCGTTTAGGATTTCATCCATTTTTTGTAAGTATTCTTCTGTGTTTATTAAGACGAAAGTGGCAGCTTTGTCTGCTTTTCTGATTGTGATGTCTGGGTCTGTTTTCAGTTGTTTGGCTGCTTCTATATGTTTCTTTTTTAAAATCTGGCTTTTAAAGTTACCTCTCTGTTTGGAAGACTCGCTAATAATTTCAGTTTTGAAAGCGGGCTCAACTGTTATTTTCTTTTGTTTAGCTAGCTGTTCAACGTTATCTATTAAGATTTCACATTCTAATCTTTTACCATGTTTGGGTGGGGGCTTTAAGATGTGGCAGTTTAGACCTAGATTGAGCAGTTCTTTTTGGTCTGTAGTAAGGGGTTTGTTGGTCAAATATTATCAAAATAAAAAGACATCTCAACTGCTACTAAAGAATAATATAAGAGAAAGTAAAAGTGACCTTCAGAGAACTCACGTCATATATAGGTACACGTGTAAACTTGGGAACTGTGCATCCCAACCTTCAAACTATATTGGCATGACAACAATGAAGCTCTCACGCCGGTTATCATACCACCTCTCTTCAGGAGCTCCCAGAAACCACCATCACTCTGCTCACAAAAGAAATTTAAATAAAGAAACTCTAATAGAAAACACAGAAGTGCTGGCAACAAATCAAGACCATAGAAGGCTACCTATCCTCGAAGCTCTCTTTATTAAAGAAACATCTCCCAATCTCAATATACAAACTAGGGATTTAGAAGCCCTCCCTAGCGTAAGGAGATCTAAGCCCACTGAAAGAAGGCACAATACTGATGACGTCACACAACAGCCGACCAATGAGGAAGTAGAATAGCTTGGGAGTCCCAGTCCATCCCACTAGCCAATCAGAAGCCCCAAAATGTAATATCAGACCACCACCAACAATATATAAACACAATAATTCAATCAGATATTCACAGTCTAGCCACTGATGAAGCACTAAGTAGTGTGAAAACGCGTTCTGGCCAGTTTTTTCACTTTGGTAAAGCCATGCCCAAAGTAACTGACAAAATAATGTCATATGGTGACATTATAAGACAACTTCCCGTGGAAGGGAAAAAGATTCTCAGAGAAAGAGAAAAGGCAGATAAAAAACTCTGCAATAATAATCTTGCCATTAAGTTTAACCATATATATATATATATATATATATGTGTGTGTGTGTGTGTGTGTGTGTATATATATATACATATATATATATACATATATATATATATATATATATATATATAATATATATATATATATATATATCCCTTACGGCGGTTGCCCCTTGCCATGGTGGAAAGGCTTGGCTTGAGTGGTTACGGGAATGCAAGAGCGATGCCGTCGGGAGTTTCAAACTCATGGTAGGGTCAACCAAGGCGACAAGATCGTGGGTTAGGTTCCAGAATAAACGCACCCAACAGCAAGACCCCAACGGCGGACCGAGCAGATAAGGGCCATATAAGATTCCCGTGTTTGACTTCGGCGGAGGAGGGCATCACCCAGCGACGGGCGCGACACAGTCAGGCCTTGATGGACCAAGAACGGGTAGCCGGATGCAGCCAGTCTTTCCGAAACAGTATCTCTCTCTCTCTCTCTCTCTCTCTCTCTCTCTCTCTCTCTCTCTCTCTCTCTCTCTCTCTCTCTCTCTCTCTCTCTCTCTCTCTCTCTCTCTCTCTCTCTCTTTTTTTCCGTAGTGGACGCGTTACTAGCCAAGTGCGTGCACGTGGTCGTCACGCTGTAACGATCACCCAAAACAAACTCCTGTCATTCTTCTCTAATTCTTCCTGCCTTCTTACTTTCCTGGACAGGACCCTCTCCCTTCCAAAGTCAAGTGATACCGCCGAGGAAATGATTGGTCTTGCCCGGAAGATGATCCAGGATTGGCTCAACGAGAACGATGAAGACATCACTCGTCTCATTGAAGCCAAATGTCGGACACACCTCGACTTCAAGAACCAGCCTACGGTGGATAATATGTGGAAACACCAACAAGCATCACCAGAATGGCAGAGTTATCCTAGAAGCTCAGAACACCTGGTGGCAAAGGAAATTAGAGGAGATCTAAGATTACGCCCACCAACGTGACTTCCGACTCTTCTATACCGTGACCAAGGAGATCTTCATCCCCACAAGGTCATCGGTAAGTGGCCTAAGAATTGCAGACAGCTCCACTACCATCACCGATAGCAAGGGAACCCTTGATCGTTGGAATTCTCATTTCGAGAACCTCCTCAACGATCATTCGCGCACCATGTTCATCTTCTGGGATCTCAAAAAAACTCCAATAAAGTACCTCGTCTTGCAGAGTAGGCGGTTCTTGCCATCTGACTTGAGCACACTACTCCGCTCCCTTCACGAGGCCATAGTTGGCAGAAATTTGCCTTACGAAGAGAGGCTTAGGCACCTTAATTACACTCTTTGGAAAGACGCAGAGTGCGGGGTGATCTAATAGATGTGTTCAAGTGGATCAAAGGCCTTAACAAGGGTGATGCAAACAAGGTCATCTTATTAAAACAACAGGGCAGGACTCGCAGTAATGGGTATAAACTGGACAAATTTAGATCTAAGAAGGAAATAGGCAAGAATTGGTTTACTAATATGGTGGTCGACGAATGGAATAGACTTAGTAACCATGCAGTAAACGCTGAAACTATCAGTTGTTTTAAGAAACGATTAGACAACTTTATGGATAGGAATGACAGGTGATGATGGATACAGAGCTGCCTAGTGTAGGCCTTATGATCTCTTGCAGTCTCCTTCATTCTTATGTTCTTATGTTAAAACCGCTCTCTCAGGCCCGTTTTCCATCACTGGCGATCACAAGGGTGCGTTTTAGCTCCGACCCGTTTCTTGTTGTACATGGCAGCCATGTTCAACGAAACCCCACCGTGGACCCGGACCATTGACGTACGGTACCGTATGGACGGCGAGCTTTTCAGTCTTGCTTGACTTTGCGCAGAGGCTAGGACATCCACAATATTAGTCCGCAAAATGCAGTATTCCGAAGACAACGCCAACCCGAGTAGAGCTGTTGAGGGTCTTCAGAGGACAGCCGATCTTTAGAACTCTACCTACGAGCGTTTTTGGATGCAGGTGAACACCGACAAGAGTAAGACCCCTACTCAACCATCGCTTGGCCAAACCCTCCCAAGTACCAACACCATTATCGACGGCTGACCCATGGAAGAAGTGGACCATTTTTCATACCTGGGAGCATTCTTCCGAATGTTTCGAGTATTCAAGAACCATGCGTTGATCATCCGAACCAAGTTCATGGTCTTCTGGGTCGTATAACATGGAATATGTTTTACCAGTCGAAAGAAGAAGAGCTAAGCAGCCCTGGATGACCAAGGAGATTCTTGAATTAGTGGATAGTAGGAGGCAACATTAGGGTT
>NC_134780.1:87855235-87857735 GCF_046742065.1 Oratosquilla oratoria | reverse complement strand
TACCTTCACAGCACCCTCCCCCCAGGAAAAAAAAAAGAAGGACGGCACAGGAAAGTAAGGACTTGACGAATGTATGTACGGAATGTTCTTACATGCTTAATGAAGTTTTATTGTCTGTTTATTTGTCTGAGTCGTCGTTTTCTTTTCTCGTATTCAGCGTTTGTTTATTATTTGCCCCGTCAGACTGTTTATTAGATTTCTCCATCGCGTAAAAAGTACGAGAAATATGTAAATACACGAAATTGTATCGGTTTTCTTTAAGGAAAAAGAATATATATTTTCGTCATCTGATATCTTTTTAACTCACGATTGAGGACAACATTACGATGTTGTACGGAAATCTAAATTCCTTTTTCTTTCTTCCTCGTGATCTTCCTTGTTACATAATAACATAAGATCATAAGAATAAAGGAGACTGCAAAAGACCCGTGAGAAAAGACCCGTGAGAAAAGACCCGTGAGAAAATACATAACTATAATTTTGACATCCACAGTGTACTCAAACTTTCATTTTCATAATAAAATTAAATTGACATCAAACCTCTCTCAAACTGCCTGCAAAATAACCTACTTTATTGTGTGTCTTTATGTTATTCGCATTGAAAGTGTGAATAGAGCTTCAAGGAGAAGCTTGCAGGATGTTTATGGGATTCTATTTTCGGCTTCTGTTAAAAGAAACTGCGCAGCCAAGGTTTTTTGCCTCAGAATCCATTGATTTCTGTGCCCGGCTGACAGATTTATCACCTAGTGTCGTTCGTTATTCGCTAAAAAAAAAAAAAAAAAAAAAAAAAAAAAATTCTAAGTCATAGCATGTGTGATTCACAATGATCTTTGGATCACGTGTTGGACTCGTGATCGACAGCTATTACTCTCCCGGAAGAGAGCTCAGAGCTCATATACAGTATGACCGATCTATGGGTGGTACTCCGACCTTGCACGCATAAGCACCCCAAACTCCCCGCCCACGAGAGTTGGAGTAACAACCCACAGTGCAGCGTGTGTGTGTGTGTGTGTGTGTGTGTGTGTGTGTGTGTGTGTGTGTGTGTGTGTGTGTGTGTGTGTGTGTGTGTGTGTGTGTGTGTGTGTGTGTGTGTGTGTGTGTGTGTGTGTGTGTGTGTGTGTGTGTGTGTGTGTGTGTGTGTGTGTGTGTGTGTGTGTGTGTGTGTGTGTGTGTGTGTGTGTGTGTGTGTGCGTGTGTGTGTGCGTGTGCGTGTGCGTGTGCGTGTGCGTGTGCGTGGTGTGTTCCTAGGCACTTTTGTGTGTGTGGTTACTGTGTATGTTTGTTTGAATGTTCTGTCATATATGGTTCTACATGTATTCAAAGAAAAACGTCTATTACATTAGTATCTCCAAGTAGTCACAACCTTTGCCTTATCTGCATAGATAAACTTTATACACATAATAGATAATAGTCTTTTCATGTACGCCTTGTGATTACACGTGGGTTCTTATCTACGTTTACAATCAATGCCTAAAGACAAACATAAATAGATATACTAGATGTAAATACTTAAAAAAAAAAGTAAAAAAAAAAAAAAAAAAGACAGTGTTGGCTTTATCTTTCCACTCATATTCATATTGCATGGTAATGAATTATTCATAGCAACAGGACCAAACCCTTTGAAGCTTGGAGACAAAGAAAAGATGAACCACCACTGAACAAATAACACATTAATTAACTTAAAAGCATTGTGTAGGACTCCTGATAAGAAGTTCTGTCTCGTAATACGAACTTGGTCTCATGTCAACATATAATTTAGCGTACGATTCCTGGTAGGTTCTCACCCTGACGTCATCATTTCTTGTCCTGTTAATATTTCGTGTGAAAATATATTAAATTTTGATGTTATCCTTTTCTTTTAAAATCATGAAGTCTTGTATTAAGTTCCCCTGAGAGAGAGAGAGAGAGAGAGAGAGAGAGAGAGAGAGAGAGAGAGAGAGAGAGAGAGAGAGAGAGAGAGAGAGAGAGAGAGAGAGAGAGAGAGAGAGAGAGAGAGAATGAATAGGTTCAAACATATAGTTTATATCTTATATTCATTATGAGTGTTGTAGTTCCCCGTTGCACTCTTTTCAGTTGATCTCTGTCTTTAATGAGATCTGCAAACCACACAGCAACTGTGCATTCCTAGTGCCATCAGAACAACTAGCGATGGATATACTTTTGAAATCAGAAGATCGCGTTACCAATGCCACTACACTATTTGCCTTCTCTGAGGCAAAGATACAATGCATAGATGGTTTAAGGTTGTTAATGATAGTTACAAGAACCTTTTCATTCTCTATTTAATTTTTTTTCTAATGTATACTTGTAATTACGGATATTTTACCCTAATTTCGGTTGAATTCTATTAGTAACTTTTGAGACCATTTTTCTAATCCTTTTCATTCTCTATTTAGGTTAGAATTTATCAAAATCTAATCATACCTGTAATTGCACTTACTTGGGTTAAATTCTGTTAGCAACTTTTGAAACTATTTTTCTAGTTTGTCTAAATCTCCTT
>NC_134780.1:87845235-87850235 GCF_046742065.1 Oratosquilla oratoria | reverse complement strand
GAAGTAGGTAGAAACAACTTTGCCAACCGTGTAGTTAATGAATGGAATAAACTTCCTGCACAGGTAGTGCAATGTAGTTCAGTTCGAAGCTTTAAGAATCATTTAGATAAATACCTAAGATGCTGTAATTATTATAATTTATCTTATATTATTTGTTTTTGTTTTGTTATCATTTGTCTGTCTGATTTTTATTTATTATTAGTTATATGTCAATTTATTATTATTTACTATTTACCTGTTTGTTTATCATTTAACTATACCTATGCATTTATTTATGTATTTCATTTGTTATTTACATTATCATAGTTTTTATTTATTATTTTATTATTAATATTATTTTTTTTCGCATCCGACCTAGATATGGATCAAAAGGTCTCCTGTCGGCATGCTCCGCCTTTGTAATCCTTTGTAATATATATATATATATATATATATATATATATATATATATATATATATAATGTATTTATATATATATATATACATATATATGCATATATATAATATGTATATATGTATATATATATATATGTATATATATGTACCTATATATACATATATACATATATACATATATATATAAAATATATATATATACCTATATATATACATATATTCATATATATACACATATATATACATTATATATATATATATGTATATATATATATATAATGTATATATATATGTATATATATGCATATATGTATACTGTATATATATATATAAATTATAATAGGTCGAGGTGTGACTGTCTCCCACAATGACGTTTGAAGAAGGGCAGACAGTCGAAGATACAAACAGTGGCGTGGAAACTAGTCGGGGGTGTGGAATTCCACACTAAACAAGAAGCGGTCGTTTACTCCCCAATTCTTGTAAACAGTCAGAAAAAGGAGACTCGAGTGTATACTTGATAGACGCCTCAAACAATGATGAGAGAACAAAGGAATATGTTTACTCGCAGCTCCCTTTACACAGTCAACAACTTACTCGGGTTAGATAGAAGCTGTACGCATTGTTTCTGTCTTTAATGGTTTTCATGATAACATAAGTGCTGCAAAAGCTATGTGGATGAATTTTTTTTTTTTTTTTTTTTTTTTACATACGTGATGATTAGTACATAGTCGAGTTTGATTACGCGTAATGATTTTGTGTTGTCAGTTTCTTTTCTGACTTCGTTGGAAAAAATTATTGGTTCTCCCGCGGGGTGGTAAAGGGTAGAGGGGAGGGGAGTGTGTAGGGGATGGAATGGGTGGGAGTGGTTTCTATGCCTTTGTATTTTGGCTACCTCCCGTGTAAGGAGGAAAAAGCCTTTGTTATATGTATGTATGTAGGTCTAGTTCGATGAAGGAGTAGGCCTCCCATTGTGACAAGCAAGAATAGACAGACGTGCTACTTCACAGGAAATCCACCTTACTCAAGTGGGAAGATGTTGGCTGGGAGCTTCCTCGAAGGGAATGAGGGTACTGCTACTTAGGGAGAAAAAGGAGAGGGGGAAGTGAGGGGAAAGGGGGAAGAGGGAATAGGACAGAGGAGGGAGAGATCATAAGAAAGTTATGGGTAGATATCTGTGAGGAAGTAAGTAAACGTTGAAGGTGTCCATGGTATGTGACTGATGTGAGCATCTTAATCACACACACACACACACACACACACACACACACACACACACACACACACACACACACACACACACACACACACTATTCACTATTCACGAAATACTATTCACGATTTTAAGAATAAACTTGATGCTGAACTATACAAAGGCGGTCACCATGAGCATAGCTCCCTTCCCGTATAATACAACTAGGTAAATACAACTAGGTAAATACGCATACACACACAAAACCCAGAAAAAAAAAGTGAACGTCTATTCGTCATAGGGAGCTACATAACTGCATAGTTCTACGGAACCTAATTCCTCCAGCGTACACCGGCCCCTTATACTGCCACTCCTTCAGGCGGCCCTCGGGTCAGGCTGTCGACTGCATCTTCTCTGTCATCCCCCGTCGCGGGCCGAGGGGCACTGTGCAGCTGCTCCATCATCCCAAGTATCGACGCGGACGTGGACTGCAGGTCCTCCGTCATCCTGCTGGCGAGAAACCCGTGGCTCGATTGTAAATATACAATGGGAACTTGAGCTCTTGTCTTCCGCGCGCGACGTCCACACGTGGGTGGCGAGCCGAGCGCGCGCGTGTGTGTGTGTGTTTTGGGAGGCTTGAAGATCCTGAGCTTGAGAGGGGACTGGTGGGTTCTGTCTCAGGCGGGCACAAAGGAGGAGCTACAAGAAAAGGTTTATTATGGGGGGAACTATTATCTTTTTATAAATACTTTTTCTTTCTTTTTTTCTTCTTCTTTTTCTTCTTCTTTTTCTTCATCATCTTCTTCTTCTTCATTATCATCTTCTTTTTCTTTTTCTTCTTCTTCTTAAAATCTCCTCCTCTTTCTCCTCCTCCTCTTCCTTTTTCTCCTCCTTCTTCTCCTTCTACTCCTCTTCATTATCATCGTGTTACCCAATCCCGAGTCTATATTTGTACACTCAATTAAAGCATTTGTTTTATTAGATGTTATCGTTTCCAGATAATATATGGTTGTTTCGACATCTTTCCACGTAATCTCTTGAAATTTGAGGTATGAATATATGTATTATGTATGTATGTATGTATGTATGTATGTATGTATGTATGTATGTATGCATGTATGTATGTAGGTAGGTAGGTAGGTAGGTAGATAGGTAGGTAGTAGGTAGGAAGGCAGATAGGTAGGTAGGTATGTTTATTTGTATATATGTATGTATATGTGTTTTTGTGTGTATATGTATGTATGTACGTATGCTTGTGTATATGTATTTATGTATGTACGTATGCTTGTGTATATGTATATAATTCTTTTTCACTCCAAGCGTTGTAGGCGTTTTCCACTGAACATATCATTTGTTCATAGACCGGCTCTCCACTGAATGCAAATATTCTTATTAATTTCTAAGATGGCTATGACTCTCCTCCATTACTTTTCCAAATCCATTTGTCGAAACTATCCTTGAGCTTAAGATACGGAATTTGAGAGATCTTGAAGAAATTTTGAAAAAAGTGAGAGGTCATTGGCTGAGTAAAATTTGAAAAAAAAGGGACTTAGTAACAAGACAAGGTAATAAAGGAGAAAGAGGAAGAAGAGGAAATTGGACGAAGAGAAGGACGAGGAGGAATTAGAGGAAGAATAGGAGAAAGAGGAGAAGGTGGAGAGAAGTAACAAGACAAGGTAATAAAGGAGAAAGAGGAAGAAGAGGAAATTGGACGAAGAGGAGGACGAGGAGGAAGTAGAGGAAGAATAGGAGGAAGAGGAGGAGGTGGAGAGAGGTAGGAGTAGGAGAGGAAAGACCCCCAGGGTCTTCCGAGCAAAGGTTAAGCGAAGAACGTGATTGAAACGAAGACCTCAGGAAAAGAGAAGCTCTCTTCGATCTCACTGTTATGCGAACTTCGAGAACCTTCAAGGATGTTTTGTGTTCCCGACTTCGGAGATTTACGCCCAAGAATTTCTCTCCTTCGTAGTCTTCACTCTCAGCTTAAGTAAATGGTGTTCCCTTTATCTTGACTTAAGAGCTGAACATGTGGATACACAAGGAAAGGATTAGAAAAATGCATAAAGGAATTTGTAGGTGAACAAATGAATAAATACTTAAGTATATATATATGTGCGCATATATAAATATATATGTATACATATATATATATATATATATATATATATATATACACATATATATACATATATATATATATGTATGTATGTATATATGTATATATATATATATATATACATATATATATATTTATATATATATATATATATATATATATATATATACATATATATATATATACATATATATGCATAGGCGGACAGACACACAGACAGGGTGACACACAAACAGACAAACCGAGAGAAGTAAATAAAAGTGTGAATCCTACGACAGAAGGCGCTGAGTAGCTGCGGCCGAAGCCGTCACCTTTGCCCTACGCGTTTGGACTGTTGAAGAAAGTAACAGTCACTGACAGGATTCGAAGAGGCTTGCGGGATTTGAACTCACAACTAAGCGAGTGCGAGACCAGCATGCTTTTGTTTACACCACCAGCGCACAGTTAGAAAAGGTTAGAACGATTATGGCAAGGTCCATTAAGATACTAAACGTGGAGGCATGAAAACAGAAAATATTGAAAATTCATTTATTCTATAGTATTTGTTTATTTGTTATGTTATCATTTGTCTGTTTATTTATTATTATTTGCTTGATTTTTATTTGTTATTAGTTATATGTCAATTCATTATTATTTATTATTTACCTGTCTGTTTGTTATTCAACTATGCCTATGTATTTATTTATTCATCTATTTTGTTTATTTTTATTTATATTATTATATTTTTATTCATTTATCTATTCATCATTATTTACTTTTCGCATCCGACCTAGTTATGGACCAAAAGGTCTTTTGTCGCCTTTGTAATCCTTTGTAATCCCTTTGTAGGATGAATCCCTACGGAAAAAATAAACAAAAATAAACGGTAAATATATAAATAATATTAATACCAACACAAGACAGTTATGAGCGAGACAAGAAGATCCATCAAGCAGAAGAAGAGGACTGAAGGACGCCCGCCCAGGTTTCGAACCCTCTAGCAGATGCTGCCACTGGGTGATCTATGGCTCTGGCATTTAACCCTGCACCCACCACCAATCCTCTCCCTTCCCCTTCGCCCACCACCTCCCCCCACCCACCCCCACACCACTCCTCATGTGCCTCCCTGACTTCAATTCTTGTCCCTTGTTTCTCGTACTTCCTTTAATCTCTCTCTCTCAATCTCTCTCTATCTCTCCCTCTCTCCCTCTCTCTCTCTCTCTCTCTCTCTCTCTCTCCCTCTCTCTCTCTCTCTCTCTCTCTCTCTCTCTCTCTCTCTCTCTCTCTCTCTCTCTCTCTCTCTTATGTATATATATATATATA
>NC_134780.1:87825235-87827735 GCF_046742065.1 Oratosquilla oratoria | reverse complement strand
ACTTGGACTATGGTGACGAGGGAGTAAATGAAGCTCGAGTGAGTTTCATGGTTTTATTATGGTTAGTGCGAGTGTCGACCTAGGTTGGGTCGGCGGTCAGGCTCCGAGGAAACCCGACCGCGAAAATGACCGCGTGGCCTTGGGACGAGCACCGCTGAGTTACAAGTACTGAAGAGAACAGGCTACGGAGACCAAAACCTGGCTCCTTATATACACAGCTTCACCGAAACATGACTCGACAGGGCCTAGTTTGTGTTTTCATGAGGATACAAATGTTTGTAATACAGGTGTAATATGGACTTATTCTACACAATAGTAATATAAGGCCGAAGGGCAGCTGTTTCTACACATGTAAATTCTTTGTGTATCCCATTTCTGCAGCGACGATACTATAAGCCAAAATGTCGCGTAGACGCACATGTGGGGGACTCTGTTTACCACACCGCCTTCTCGCCTGAATAAAGACAAGAAACCTAATGAGTTATATTCTCCTACACCATAATAACGAATGGTTACACGTTTGCATTAATTTGGTATATCGATAGTCAAGCTAAGTAACTCCTGTCTGTTCAATTGAACAAATAGGTTCATTGATAATCTCTTGTGTTCATTCTTTACTGTCGTAGTAGTTCTTTATGAAGGAGAGATTGAAGGTCTTTGTTGAGCTCCGTTACCAAGGTTATCCGGTACAGCTCTTTTCATTTATCTACAGTATTATCAAAAAGTCCCTCCGAATCGATGGGGACATTTACTTTTTTTTACCAAGGAAAGAGTGCTTTTCAAAACCAACCTCCTTTCGATTGAGATCCCTTAACATTCTCCCAAATTCCCCCCTCACCCAAACCTAATATTCCATCGTTAATCAGAACAAAATTCGTGAAGTCGACCACCACAGTATAGGGCTAAATTGTCATTTGACCCATAGTTTCCGCTTTACTATTCTGTACCCAATCAATTAGTCAACTAAATCAACTTTTTTTTTTTTTTTTGACAGAGCCACTATGGAAAATGACACGTATCGAAGGGTCACGGTTGACTAAGCCTTCAGCTGATTATGCCCCGGCTCAATTGTATTTACCAGCCACGCGCAGGAAATAGAATGAAGCAATTATCTAAAATTGTGGTATACCTTTTTTCTATAACTTATTTTCTATTTGGTTCTGGGTGTAGTGATTTTTTGACTTATTCATTTGTTTATTTGTATACGTGCTTATATATTCATTTGTTAACTTATTCATCTATTTATCTATTTATTCATATATATATTGATTTATAAGAACATAACATAAGAACATAAGAATAAAGGAGACTGCAAGAGACCATAAGGCCTACACCAGGCAGCTACGTATCCATCACCACCTGTCATCCCCATTCATAAAGTTGTCTAATCGTTTTTCTATCTATATGATCACTTATTTATTTATTTATTTACATATTCAATTATCAGATTATTCATTTATCTATTCATTTCTCTATATATTTCTTTACTTATTTCTAGTTTTGTTTTACTTACATATTTATATTTATTCGCTCGGTTATATATCCCGCTTAGTCACGAGATATTAGAAAAGAAATTCAGACACGGATGTAGAATTGATTATCTTGGATCTTACCAGTGCGATATTCACCATATGTTTCCATCCCGTTAACAGCCATTGCAATCAGGAATCTTTCCCTTCCCTGAGTAGAATTAGCTGTCGGCAGGTAGAATAGATACACGAACCCCCCAAAAAAGCGACTCGAAGTATCAAGAAAAAATAAAATTAGGGAAAAGGAAAAGAAAAGAGAAACGGGTATTTTCGCGAAGCCAGCTTAGTCTCTTCCTCCATCCACATCTCCTGAACGCAACTTTTGTTTTGGGGTTTCTCCTGGAACCATGCCACTTCCATCTGGATTTCTGCCATCGAGATTAGAGGTAATATACCTTCACCTCAGGTTCTACTCACGATCTCCAGCTTTCCAGAGGTAATCTGATAACACATACACACACACGCGCGCGTACACACACACACACACACACACACACACACACACACACACACACACACACACACACACACACACACACACACACACACACATATATATATATATATATATATATATATATATATATATAAACATATATATATATATATGTATATAAATATATATATATATGTATATAAATATATGTACATATATATATATATATATATATATATATATATATATATATATATATATATATATATATATATATGTATATATATATATTCAAAAACTATCATTCATTATCCCCTCGACCGCGCGACACCACTTGGCAGTATCCTGAACAAAGCATACAAAATGATGACATCATCAACTGAATCAAATAAACATGAACAAAACCATAAAAGTGTGCCACTGTGCCGAAGAATTTACTTGGCAGTCTTTGCAAACTTCCATTTAAAAAAAAGATCGGTAATCTCGAGTCTAATCCTGAAACAACGTCACGGACGATACAAAGTGATTTCATACA
>NC_134780.1:87817735-87820235 GCF_046742065.1 Oratosquilla oratoria | reverse complement strand
GTGGTCATCTTCCAGATGGGAACAAGATAGAAGTGCTCCACAAAGGTCTAGGGAAAAAGAAAAAGAAAATAATGGAGGCAGCCTACATCACTTCCCACCCCTGCGTCAACCATAGGGATGGGCTTATGAAATTAGCAGGAGCAGCAATCACTTTAATCATCAAGGAGGTCAAGAGGACGATTGAGAACGGAGGGAGAAGCGGCATGGTTGGAGTCACCTAAGAAGTATTGAGAATGGATAAGGGTATGGAGGCAGATGGAGGGAGAGGAACATGGCAAGGATGAAGTATATAAGCTGTTCATTTTCTGAGATTGTATGTACTTTGAGAATGTCCTGGTAAGGAGGAAACGTCAGTGAATAATAATAGTAATAAATCCAACTGTTCTCTGTGTTTAGCTCACCACCCTTTCACTCATTTGTCTTCCATACTGATATATATATATATATATATATATATATATATATATATATATATATATATATATATATATATACATATATACATATATATATATATATATATATATATATATTCATGTATATGTATCTATTTTGATATGCAATGTATACATGCATATATAAATGCCCACATAAAAAATAATCGTTTCCGTTGGACAAGAGTTTTGACTTTGTTCTTTCGCAAATTATACACGCGGACGTGTATTAAGAAAAGCTTCCTCTCCGGGTCAGGTACTCAGAGTTTGACCAGAGAGAGAGAGAGAGAGAGAGAGAGAGAGAGAGAGAGAGAGAGAGAGATGTGTGCGTGTGCAATGAGCATGTATGCATATATCTATACATATTACATACATATATGTTGATACATATTGAATACATGATACAAATGTTTTAATACACTATTCTTCTGAGCATGCGCATTTTTTGGATAGCAAGACCGTTGAGAATGATAAGGAAAAAATACGTTACCAACATGGCAATACTTATCATCATAACATTACAATGCAAAGGCCAGGAAACTAAAAAAGAAAAAAAAATTGATATGATACGAAAAAGAATACAACAATAAAAATATCTAAACAACTTTGGGGTAAAGATGTATATAAGTATTTTTCCAATAACTTCATCAACACGATGACCTTTTCTATTGACCTTTGGTTCCCTTCTGTACCAGGTGATTCCATTCAGCACAAAAAACAGGAGAAGGTTTTGATTATTTAGAAGAAGTTAACACGTCAGTGTATCCCCAGTGCTAACGATCCCTGACTTTACCTTTTTAAAATCATTGGCATTAAGGACGAAACATGACATAGAATGGCAACAGAAAGAACAGACGAAGACGACTAAACTCTCCAGGAGTATTTGTGTCCTTGGCCGGCTTACGAATGAACGGACATCTGTTATTACACGGTGTGTATACCACTGCTCTGCATGATCAATTATTCACGTGGTTTATAGTACAAGCAAGGCCCTGGAGTGAACGGGAGGGAGGAGGAGGAGGAGGAGGAGGAGGAGGAGGAGGAGGAGGAGGAGGAGGAGGAGGAGGAGGAGGAGGAGGAGGAG
Source organism: Oratosquilla oratoria (assembly GCF_046742065.1). Classification (NCBI taxonomy): domain Eukaryota; kingdom Metazoa; phylum Arthropoda; class Malacostraca; order Stomatopoda; family Squillidae; genus Oratosquilla; species Oratosquilla oratoria. The sequence goes on along the minus strand of NC_134780.1, from coordinate 87,818,717 downwards.
GAGAACAGGTGAGCTGGAGGCGCGTGAATGATGTGGTTCATTCGACGTTTCGTTTTCTTGCGGTTTTTTTTTTTTGTAAATTTGTGCGAAATAATTGGGTTTAGTTTGTAAGAACTCAGTAGTAAATGATCGATTTGTTTTAATAAACTGTCGACATTGACTCGTGCATAAGAAAACACGACCTTGTACGCATACATAATGTACATGCAAGTACATATGTACACACAGCAACTTCAACAGAAAAGAATGTATACCATTCGCTATCACACACACACGCACACATATACATACACACGCACACACACACCACACACACACACACACACACACACACACACACACACACACACACACACACACACACACACACACACACACACACACACACACACATATACATACACACGCACACACACCACACACACACACACACACACACACACACACACACACACACACACACACACACACACACACACACACAGACACACACACACACAGAAGGATTAGTGGCAATAACTCCTTAACCTCTACCTCCTTTGAGGTCATCTTTCCAAACGTCAGGAGGATTATCTATCCAAGTTGACAAAGTCCGGAACAATAATATAAGTTCCAACTGAAGTACCGCAGACATTCGTGCAAAGCTATAAGGATTAGTTCATAAACATTACTGCAAGTAACGTTTCGTGGAAAACGTTTGGGCATAAAAAGCATACAAAAAACATTCGAAGTTCACATATCAGCCAACAGGTAAACACAACAAATGACACCTGTCCATTCTGTCAACGTGCCTGATAGAGGGTCGCGCACATATTCGGAGAATAAAGCAACACTGGAGGAACACACAGGCATAACCACAACATATATAGGGCGGGGGAACCCTTGCAAGATCTAAAAAAGAGTTCTAGGTGTCTTCCGTAATTTCAGTGTCATTTGTCAGTGATACTGGCCAACAACATGGACGACAACAACAACAGTATCA
>NC_134780.1:87802735-87812735 GCF_046742065.1 Oratosquilla oratoria | reverse complement strand
TGGTGTTGATGGGGATGCCTATGGTGCTGTCATCCACGTACTTCCATCTGTGAGGAGTGTCCATGAGGGCGTCGTTGATAAGGATGAGGAAGCATAGGGGACCCATTTTGGTACCCTGGGGGACCCCACAAGTTAAAGGGAGGAGGGGAGAAGTTGACCCTTGGTACCTGACCGCCTGCCGTCGTCCGGTGAGGAAATCTGCCAGCCATGCTATTAGGTGGGGCTGGATCCCCAGTTGGATGGCTTTGGAGAGAACAACATTGTGGTCAACAAGGTCAAAGGCCTTCCTGAAGTCTACAAAGGTAACAGCTAGGGATGTGTTACGCTTGTCTAGGTTGCTGTGAAGGAAGTTGAGTAGGTCAATGAGACAGTGAGTGGTAGAGGAGGATTTCATGTTGCCAAATTGTTGTGCATCTATTGAGTGTTTTATGTTGCTGTAAACGGAGTTAAAAACCAAGTCTTCACATATAAGGCTTGGGATAGGGGTGATGGCGATGGGCCTAAGGTCACTTAGTGATTGTGGGCTGAGGGTTTTGGGGATGGGAGTAACATATGATATTTTCCAGTCGCTGGGGCAGGTGTTTTGGCTTAAAGAGGCATTAATTATGGAGGAGAGTGGGAGGGCAAGTTCAGGGGCAAATTCCTTGTTGTTTTTATTTGGAAGGTCTGTGGGGGTTGTGGATCTATTTTGTTTGTGTTTACCCAGCTTTGTAGCTAGGTCGGAAACTTGAACTTGATTGGGGGGTGTGGGGGAAGGGAGGTAGGCAGGTAGGCGGGAAGGGTCGAGAGGGGGTAATGTTTGACAGATAGAGGCGAAGTGGGAGTTGATCTCCTGGGCTGCTAGGTCAGGTGACAGGTGCGAGATGCAAGGGAGGTGGGAGGTCTTATTACCCTGCAGGCCACAGAGAGCCCTGATCTTGCTGAACCACTGAGTGTTATTGCGTTGCTGTTTGAGGTGTTGCAATTTGTTTGGGTAGTAAGAGGATTTGGCGGTAATGATCTCTCTGATGACCTTATTCCTCAGGAACCTGAACTGGGCTCGGTCGGTGTAAAATGCCTTGTTGCGTTGTTTGATGAGACGTTTAATATGTGGTGTCATCCAAGGAGCGTCAGAGTGATGGACAGAGAAATCCTTTACAGGGAAGAAGTGGTGAAAGGCCTCAATTGTGGTGGTGGAGTAATTTGTCCACTTGGTCTCCACGTCTTCAACGTTGAGAACCTCTGGCCAGGGATGTTCCACTATCCACCTGCCAAATTCCCTCATGGCGGAATCAGGCATAGGTCGATGCTGTCTGGATACTTTAATACTGTTACTGGATGCACTAGGGGCTGGGTACCATTGTATGGAGAGGTGCGTGCTCTTACCGAGTGGGGGTGGGGAGAGTTCTGGGGGTAGAGTAAGTACGATTACAAGTTATTTGAAAATTCGTTAACAAAAGTGGATAGTGAAAAAGATCTCGGCGTAATTATCAGTAACGACCTCAAATCATCCAAGCAGTGTATTTCAGCCTCTGAGAAAGCAAATAAGATTCTGGGATTGATTGCGCGATCTTTTGATTTCAAAAGTCCATCACTCATTAACAAGCTATATAAATCGTTAGTTCGTCCACATTTGGAATATGCTGTTTCCGTATGGTCACCGAATCTCATTAAAGACATTGACAGACTGGAAAAAGTACAACGGCGAGCCACAAAACTGATTACAAATATCAAAAATAAATCATACGAAAATCGACTTAAGCACATGAATCTGTTTTCCCTAAAAAAGCGTAGACTCAGAGGTGACTTGATACAGGTCTTTAAGATTTTAAAGGGAATTGACAACATCAAAAGTGACCAAATTTTCATATTGAATGAGAATCAGACAAGAAACAATGGTCTCAAACTGTCCGGAAATAGATTCAATTTGGAAGTAGGTAGAAACAACTTTGTCAACCGTGTAGTTAATGAATGGAATAAACTTCCTGCACAGGTAGTGCAATGTAGTTCAGTTCGAAGCTTTAAGAATCATTTAGATAAATACCTAAGTAAGATGCTGTAATTATCATAATTTATGTTATATTATTTGTTTTTGTTTTGTTATAATTTGTCTGTCTGATTTTCATTTATTATTAGTTATATGTCAATTTATTATCATTTACTATTTACCTGTTTGTTTGTTAGTCAACTATACCAATGCATTTATTTATGTATTCTAATTGTTATTTACATTGTTATAGTTTTAATTTATTATTAATATGATTATTTTTTTTTTTTTTTTTTTTTTTTTTTTTTTTTGCATCCGACCTAGATATGGATCAAAAGGTCTCCTGTCGGCATGCTTTGCCTTTGTAATCCTTTGTACAGCTGCGCCATGTCAGTCATAATTAGGTCAAGGGTAGTTTGGTCGTGGGTGGGAAAGGTCACTACCTGCTTGAGATTTAAATGGTTTAAAATATCACTTGTGTCCAGACGATTAAAGTCCCCGCACACAACTAATTTGGCAGCAGAAAACCTTAAACGGAGGGAGTCAGCAGTTTCAATGATGTGATGGTTGAGGAGGAGGGCAGTGTTGGCGCGAGGAGGGTGGTACATCACGCACATTATGATAGAGGCGGTGTGGCGGGGATGGAAGCGGGGGGTGAGTTTGACCCACAAAGCCTCGACTCATTCTGGTATGTCAACCCTGAGGTATAAGGGGTTAAGGTCAGCTCGACAATACAATGCCACACCACCGCCTCTGCGGTTTACTCTGAGATGGTGAAAAAGTACAAAATTTTCTATGTTACACACTTCGGGAATTATTTGCCTTGCTTCTGTAATTGCCATCACATCACAGCCTGTGGAGCGCACTAATTCAATCACTTCTTCCATTTTGTTGCTTAATGAGGTAACATTAGTTAGTATGATGGAGGGTAGGCTGAACCAAACGCGAGAAACTTCAATGAGATTTCGTTGTCTTGGCTCAACTTTTCCTTTTTTGGTTGCACTTCTTTTATTTGTAATCACAGGCACTGTTCGGGTGTGTGTGTGTGTGTGTGTGTGTGTGTGTGTGTGTGTGTGTGTGTGTGTGTGTGTGTGTGTGTGTGTGTGTGTGTGTGTGTGTGTGTGTGTGTGTGTGTGTGTGTGTGTGTGTGTGTGTGTGTGTGTGTGTGTGTGTGTGTGTGTGTGCATTTACCTAGTTGTACTTAGTTGTATTTACCTAATTGTATTTAACAGGAAGAGAGCTATGCTCGTAGAAACCCGCTTTTGTATCTTTCCGCATCCAATTTGTTCTTAAAGTCTTGTATAGTTTTAGCACTCACTGTTTCCTCATTTACCAGGATTGGATGACAGTGGCACAGGACCGTAGAGTCTGGAGGCATTTGGTGCAAGCGGTGAGGGGTCAGCAAGTGGCCCGACCACCACCGGATGTGTATGGATGTATGTATGTTTCCTCATTTAGTTTGTTCCAGATATCTATCACTCTGTGTAGGAAGCTATTCTTTTTCAGATCTCTTCTGTAACTGTCCTTCTTAAGTTTCTTTTTGTGTCCTCTTGTTTTTCTTCTGCCCCACTTTAGTAAGTCATCTCTATCAAGAATTTCCATCCCTCTCATAATTCTGAGTGTATGTGTGTGTGTGTGTGTGTGTGTGTGTGTGTGTGTGTGTGTGTGTGTGTGTGTGTGTGTGTGTGTGTGTGTGTGTGTGTGTGTGTGTGTGTGTGTGTGTGTGTGTGTGTGCGCGTGCAACTCTCCGTTTGTGACCTATAACACGTGTCAAGAACAAAGCAATTGTGTATCACATCCTCCACTGCACTACAGACCTAATCATGGCACAAGGGGAGGATTGGTGTTATGATATATCACGTTGCTATGCGTCACACGTAATGTTCTCTATGGCGGCAAGTCACGTTCATTGTTACGCGTTACGCTACATATTCCAGACCTGATGAAGTTGTTCATTAATCGATTTACTTCTGCTAACGCAATTAGCTATTTCACCGAACGCAACGCCAGTGCAAAACTATCGATTTTCATAATCAAAGTAATAAGAGAAAATTAAAAGTATAGGTGATACGTAATTGGTTGGGCGTTCACTTAGTGTATTTGATCAAACGAGGTCTTGATGGATTAGTTGATAATTACTTGGACAGTGGAGTGACGTAGATGATAACATTGTTAAGAAGATATAACTCTCTATAAAGTATCAAGTATCATTACATTGTGATAAGGATCTAGATGACAGCAGAGTGAAGTGAATGATTTAAATCAATGTAGACCTTTCGCAGGACTAATAGGCGAGCTTGCATACAAAATGTGGTGCACAAACGTGCCTGTGCAAGTGCTTACACAAGCGCACTGACACACGAACACACACACATACATACACACACACACACACACACACACACACACACACACACACACACACACACACACACACACACACACACACACACACACTACAAAAACAGTGCCATCCCATTCATTGTACGCACAATCAGCTCTATGTAAACTTGTACTGTGTATATATTCTAAGTTTTATATTTCTAATCAGCTTTTGCATCGTGTTATTGTCAGTGTACTACTGCTATTGAAATAAACCTTTTATTATTATCATTATTGTATTATTACACACACACATACACACACACACACACACACACACACACACACACACACACACACACACACACACACACACACACACACACACATACACACACGTTCTCATAATTACTACCAATTACTTGATAAGTTTGCAAGCATAGAAGGTACTTTGTGAGTTCAAGACCCCGGTGGTAGATAATCATTTATGTATAGAATACTTTCGCCTTGTCAGTTCTTTCAGCACGTGAGGACCCAAGGAAGAAGTGGCTCCTACAATTGTGGACGTTGTGGACGTGACATCAATTGCGTAATGCACTTTTGGCGATAAATTAGGATGATTGTATCGCAAGTTACGAAGATAAAATGATAAAACAAGCTGGCAAGAAACATTTCGGCTCACAGTGCGGTCAAATGGAAGAAATAATAGCTTCGGTGTTTATCCAACTTCGAACTATATTACCTTCAATCATCTATGCTTGAAGCTGTTTTTGTATGATTTATTTCTTATAACTAGTGTGAGTTTTGTGGTTCGCAGCAATGCATTTTCCAACATACCAATGGCTTTAATGAAAATTTGGGACCATACGAAAACAGCATATTTCAAATGTTGATGAACTAGTTATGTAAATTTCCTGAGTCAAAAAGTCACGCTACTAATGTTTGTGCCGTATTTGTTTTCTCTGATATGGGAATATAATGCTTGAATGTTTTAAACTCCTAAATTTCAGTTAAAATCTTCAACCAGTTTGTTGTTGTACTTAATATCATTTCTACTAATGTATGTTACTTACACTTACTTAATACATTAAAATGGGCTGAATTTCATTAACCATGTTTTAGGCCAATGCTCTAATTTGTCTAAATCTTCTTGAGTATATAGTTAATTCGGGAGATGATTTCCTATTCGGAAGAGCTTAGCATCATCAGTGAATTTGGAGACAATAGACATAAAATCACAATCAGTGTCACTGACCTATAATATGAACAGAAGAGGCCCTAAAACGGAACCCTGAGGAACTCCACACGTAACATTTTTCCAGTTAGATTTCTTACCATTCAAAACAACTCACTGTTTACAATGGTTTAACCATATTCTCATTTAGCTTAGTAAGTTATATCTTATTCCATACGAATAGAGTGTAATTTGTACTATCATGTATTGGATAATATCAAAAGCTTTTTATGGGTTACAATATGTTGAATCTACACTATTTCTTTTGTCCTAGTTTCTGATGACTCGTATGCGCAAGACCCTTTACGTTTGAGGCTTTGCCGGTTTTCATATAAAAAATACTTGCTTTCTAAGTGACGTTGTGTCATATATATCTGCTATCATCGTTTCCATAATTTTTCCTGTGTCTGAGGGTTCTGTAGTTCTGTGAATTCTGGTCATTTAACATTTCGTTATTAATAGATTGAAAGAAAAAAAAATACTGATTGATAGCATTGCCCTTACGTTACTGAGGAAGTTCCACGGGAATTGATAAGATCACTTGATGACAGTCAAAATAAAAATAAATAAAACCTGGCTCTAGAGTTGATTAAATCATTGGTTAAAGTTTATTCAAGAGGAACTGAGTATATCAGGACACTTTGTAAATTGTACTGAGAAGCATTTGATAACAATTTTTGTTATCATAAAAGGGAAAATAGGAAAACAAAACCTTTGTATGACTTTACATGATTTTGTAATCTAACTTGACCAAACGTAATCTACCCTAATCTCACCTAATCTATCACAACCTAGCCTAACCTAATATATCCTAACCTAACCGAACTTAACATAGCTTAAACTACTTAACCCAATCTAACCTAACCTAACACAACCTATCCTAATCTAACTTAACCTAAGCAAGTCTGACCTAATCTGACCTAACCTAACCTAACTTAACCTAACATGTCCTATAACTTAACCTAACCTAATCTAACCTAACCTAACCTAACCTAACCAAACCTAACCTAACCTAATTTAATTTAACCTACCCTAACCTAACCTAGCCTAGCCTAACCTAACCTAACCTAACCTAATTTAACCTAACCTAACCTAACCTAACCTAGCATAATCTAATCTGACCTAACCTAAGTCAACCTAACCTAACTTGGCCTATCTTATCCTATCCTATCCTAACCTAACCTAACCCAACTTAAACTAATATAACCTAAAGTAATTTAACTTAATCTAACCTAAACTAACCTATCCTAACCTAATTTAATCTAACTTAACAAAAGACATTAGAAAACTCGAAAGGTGAAGACGGAATTGACGCTATCGTCGTCTTAATTTAAAAATATTATTGACTTTATAAACTAAGTGGTCATATGATAATGACGTCTACATTAATTACTAATATACAAAAAATACATTCTACTGTATACTTAAGTACATAGTATATGGTATTCGTACTCGTAAAATTTCCAGTATTACTAGTATAATTCATTTTCTTTTTCCAGAAAAGTAGAGGGTAGACAAAAAGTGAATTCCAAACTATATTTGATAAAAGTCCAGCTTTGGTAGAACTAGTCCAAACCCTACTTTTGAGTCAGGTTCAAAATTATACATTTCAAGCATATTTTCATCATTACATATTACTTCCTTTTCAGGGGGTCTGAAGAAAATTGAGAGTTACTGACTCATGGTGTTATTTAAGACAATGTTTTGTGTAGGTTTTGTTTTGTTTTTTGTTTTTCTCCTTAGACTTTTGAAAGAGGTAGAAACAATGACCATTCTCGTTCGATAAAAAATTGCTGAGAAACATCAACAAGAATGTCATATAGAAAATTGCTTAAACAATAACTGAAAGCTGGAATGACTGTGGAGGGCATATATGTTATTGGTGTATATTGCCCAGTCAGAAAAATTACATGTCCTTAGCTTAGAAAAATGAGCAACTTTGTGATGGTATCGTACCATTATGTATAATATATTTACGTTCTGCGTTGTAGCGTCGTACAGCTATTATTGTGTATCATACTTGCGAATTATTCTGTTGTATTGCGTTTTTTCCATTGCATAAATGTTATAGATTTTGTATATCAATTTCATCATTATTAATGTATTATCTAATTACAATTATGTGTGCCTTTATAAGAAGAACCAAGAGAGTCGTGTATGATTCCCGCAAAGACTCAACGCTTGGCGTCCCAGTTGTTACTCCGCGTCCTTCCTGTACACACGCATTTGTCATTGTAGAGCTTTATCTCGCTGTGATTAACATAATTATTTAATAATTCCTATATTCTTAACTTGGCCACCCTACTACAACCTGTAACAATCTAAACGTAACCAAGATATTTAAACTTCAACTAAAATTTTTGTACTTATCATTTATTCTAAGTGTATAAAATTCTTTAACAAATAAATAAATAAATAAATAAATATATAAAATACTTTGACAAATAAGACAGTTCAGAATTTCTTTTTTGCTGAAGTTCATCTACAGTAAGTTATTTTTCTCTAATACCAAATTTTATTATAAAGAAGAGTCATTAATCATGATTTTTTTTATCACTTTATTAAAACATCACCGCTTCTACCTTTATGAATATGATCGCATAGAAGGGGTGGAGTCATAGAGTGTGTGGAGAAGAGATATAGGTGAATGAAAAAGAGATTTAGGAAATTTTAAGGAAAATGGAACATTTTAGGGACATTTTAGGTAGTCCTAGGGAACTGAAGAATAGTAAAAATAAAAGTGATTAGCTTTCTTTTTTGTGTGACGGTTAGTTTTTATCGATAGAAAATACTGCTTGACTCTGGTCCGTAGAGGTATTAATAAGGTTCCTAGAATACTGTCAATATAAAACCGACGCAGTTAATACCTCGTAAGGATCATAAAATTTTTATAAGACATTCGGGTCAAATGATAAGAAAAAACAACTTATCACAGTTGGGTCCCCCTAACTACTCGAGATGTATTTCACACTTTAATAATGCCACCCTCAGATTAAATAAACACCCTAACGTAAACCAGAATAAAATCTATAAAGAGTATCACTGAACTGAAGATATCTAGAGTCTAGTGATCTCTGACATAGAAAAGCATCTGTGAAGGAAAGACAATAGCGTCAAGAGACTCTAATACCCAACAATAACCCTATTCGCGTATGCACCGTCTATTTGTTTTTTGGTCTTTCTAATACAAAGTTATGCTAATAGTTACCAAAAGTATCTTTTTTATAAGAAGATTTATGTGCCAATTCATACACTCATAATAGTCTGTACGCTCTTCTTCCCAGCCATTTATCACGGATTAAGAAATGATGGGCTTGATGATAGATAGCTGCGTGTACGTAGTTACTTACACTCCCTTTTTTATGGAGCTGTTTTCGTTGCTGATAAAAGAATATTTTGTTCGTTTGGTTTTCCTATCACATTGCAATGAATTTTGTGGCATTTTCAATGACATCATTATTCTAAAAATTTGCGATTAGGTTACACACACACACGCGCGCACACACACACACACACATACACACACACACACACACACACACACACACACACACATATATATATATATATATATGTATATATATATATATATATATATTTTTTTTTCTTGTAAACATACGAGGTTGAAGGCTAAAGAGGATTCACTGTTGATTATTTTATTGCGTGTAGCTTCGATACAACGCACAATCTTTTTATCTTCAGATTTGACGTATCTTAGTAGTTGTCCTATTGTGGCCGACGTTTCGGAACTTCCTGGTTCCATCTTCTGGGCGATCTGATGTGCAGTGTCTGTGGATGTCGTATTTATACAATGGAGTTGGGATCATAAGGATTTCTGCAGGAAGGGGTCTCCTCTGATTGGTTGCCTAGGATCTCCAGTAACCCGGATCCCACCGAATAGTCCCGACCTGGCACCATCAGACTTCCACTTGTTCGGACCTCTGAAGAACGGATTACGTGGGCAGCGCTTCCCCGACAACAACGCCGTAATCGCAGCCGTGAAAAAATGGACCGCCTCGGCAGGCGCTGACTTTTACGACCGAGGAGTCAAGGCTCTCGTTCATCGCTGGCAAAAGTGCTTTGAGAATGATGGTGACTACGTAGAAAAATAAAATCTGGAGCACAAAAAGTCGCTTGTTTTAACGGTGCTACTCCCGTCTTCGCAGCTCTTCAACTTTTTTAGTTAAAAAATAGGAGGCATTACTTTTAGAACGTTCCTCGTATGTATGTACGTATGTATGTATGTATGTATGTATGTATGTATGTATGTATGTATGTATGTATGTATGTATATATATATATATATATATATATATATATATATATATTTCTAAATAGAAATGTAGTAGCACATTTGTAAATAACACACAGGAACCCACAGTCGGAGAAAGAATAAACTTCAAATAAAGAATAATCCTATATTTCGGCTATCAACTGTAGCCCTCTTCAGGAAAGTACATAAGATAGAGAACAGAGGG
>NC_134780.1:87780235-87790235 GCF_046742065.1 Oratosquilla oratoria | reverse complement strand
ATGGCTTCTTCCTCAATGATAGAGAGGAAGCCGGTCAAAGCCTGTGCACATCTTTCACCCATCCCATACCTATCCAATACCCATTTGTAATCCTTTTGCCTTAGCTCCTATCAAGGAAGAGCCATTCCTGTCCTCCGCCCACTACCTGGGTCAGAAATAACGTAGCAACATATGAACTTAATAAATTCCATTCTTTTACGTCAGTGTCTTGCATGTTCGATATACATATGTATTCATTCATTCATGGCTGTGTTTCTTAGAACTTAAGTCATATGTAGATATATATATATATATTTCAGATATATTGGCTGACAGCATGAATTTCTACTACCAGCCGCTAAGAAAAGGTAAGTTATGTGTGCTTCAGAGTAGCTTTTGTTGTTTGCTTAACCTTGTTAATCAACATGGCGTTAATCAGGTTAATATTTTTAAAGACATCTACTTTTTTTCTTTTAGAAATCAAAGGGATGATATAGATGCTGTAATTCAATCGTGATGTTTTCTTTCAATCTTTTCCACCAAGGGCTTCGTCTAACATTGTAATTTTACTTTATATGTACAACTTACACAATTACAACGATTTGTAATGGAAAATGATACCAACAGGAATCAAATTTCATTTGCATTTTGTCATAACATGGTGTTAGTTTGTCAACATTTTCCTGGATGTCCATTTCTTTCTAAAAACACTTTCTGCTTTGTACAACTTTGTCAATTAATACCCCAAATTATATTTTTCTCCTTATAAAGGCAGTGGTGGAGTTAAAGCACACGCCCACTAAATACACGTGAAAACCCTTTTAACGTCCTTCCCATCTCAGTACCTCGTGGATGAAAGGTCATTCCTACCCCCCGCCACACCGCTCGGGTCAATAGCGATGCAGCGAGGCAGCACTGGCAAATATAATTATATCATATTTCACTCCATAATCTAGACAATTAGAAAGAATGGTCCAAGAACGAAATCCTGATAAATTCCATCTGTAACATCATTATCGAGAAATTTTGTTATTCAGAACAACGTACAATTTACTGGCACTCAGACTCTTGAATACAATGACTTGTATGTATGCGTCATGAGCCGCGACTTGGGTATACGATGATGCCGGAATCGGCTTCATGATTATGTTTACTTTGTATGTGTAGCTTAGTGACCTCGTATTCTGTGAACAGGCTTGATCACGTTTACTGTGATGTTATATTTATTCAGGGTGAAAGAACGAGTATAAGAACAGTAACTTTATAATCTGCAATGCGCATATTGTGATGCATCATCATACATCAGGCAACCTGGTGTGCGCGCGAATATTTGAATAATATTGAAGAGGTTAACCTGCTACTGCTTAAAAAGGAAATCATTTCATTACAATTTATGTTTAATACTTTCAATCAATATTAATTTGATATCATAATATGAGGTATCCATTCTGTAAAATTTGAGATTAGTGGCACATAGATGTTAATAAAAGAAATTATCAACTCTTATTTACTGTGCAGTTGCTTTCTAAATCAAACTCGATGTTATTTCACACTGTTTCACTTAATATTTATCGTGTTTGTAATTTTCTAAAACTTAGACGCTATTAATTGCACTGCACGAAATAAAATAAATTAACCGAAAAAAATTCACCTACACTAGAGGTCTCGTATTTGTCAAATAGCATTTCATATTCTGAGTGGAATTTTTATGAGACTGAATCCTGTAACAGACATATATTTGTTCAAATTACCATAACTTATTTAGGGTGTGGTACTTGTCCTAAGTTGTATAAAGTCACCTAGCGGTAGCCAGAAGAGAATCTGTGAAGATCTTCATTGCAGAAAAGTTTTTTTTTCACATCCATATGAATCAGAGTCATACAACCCTCATTCATAAAAAGAAATCATAATTATGGTGGTATTCTGCACTCCATAAATCTCTCTCTCTCTCTCTCTCTCTCTCTCTCTCTCTCTCTCTCTCTCTCTCTCTCTCTCTCTCTCTCTCTCTCTCTCTCTCTTTCTCTCTCTCTCTTTCTTTCTCTCTCTCTTCTACGACTCCATCTCTTAGTCACGATATTGTTCCCAGGGATAGAAGTGCCGTAATAGTCAACGAAATGTTAATAATTACGCTCTTTAACATGAAGATCTTGTCCTAAGTTGAATTAAATTGTTTGATGTTAGTCATATCAAAATACGCAAAGGTATCATTACATTGAAGAAGTTAAGTATTTTGTAAATAAAAAAATCCTTTACCAAATGCTTAACGTATTTCTCCACTTATTTCTTGCCTTACACCAAAAACCAATTCTCCAGTAAAACTATACGAGAGCAGTATCAAGTGCAATTAGTTTCACTCCTAAGTACCTTATTGGCAAGGACCTTCTGCGAGGTTGTAGCAACATTGTATTCTTATATCAAACATCCACGACACGAATAGGTTATTTAGGTCGTAAAAAATTTATTTGTGTCGTAAATATACGACATAAAGGTATATTTCTTCAACAGTTCCCTAAAAGACATCAACCAAAGTACTATTTACAAATGGGAATAGATATAGAGCACGTTCAGTAACATTTGGTTTACGATGAGAATAGAGATGATACATGAGGTCCAACCCATTTCTCTCCAATAACCTATGAATATAAGAACGTAGGAGACTGCAAGAAACTATAAGATTTATAGTCGGCATTTCCATGTCCTTTACCTCCTGTCGTCCATATCCATTATGTTATCTCATCATCTCTTACGACCAATTGTTTCAGTACTCATAACATGATTACACCGAGTTAGACTCCCCCAGAAAATAATGATGTTTATATTACAATGTGCATAAGTAGCAAATGGAGAAAATCCAAGGTGAATAGCCTTCCATAAAAGAAGAGCCTTCTTCCATACCTATTATCCTAGGCAACAGGAGATGTAAAACTAGGCGGTACAGTGCCGTAGACATTATCAGTGACCGTTTCACGTATCCAACATCTCGCTATCCATTCCTCTGATAGGGCAAGCCCTATCAGTTGCAGCAACCCGCTGATTTTTTAGGCCAATGTTTGGGTCGCCTTCCCACCTGTCCAGGGCTGTAGGTAATCATGAATTTGACACAATATTCATTGGGCTACCGCGCGGTCATCCAACAGCAACACCCTTGCTGAACGGTGAGTTTCGGGAAATAGTCTTCAATAAATTTTTAGAGTCTAGGGATCTTGTTCTAATACACACACGCGCGTGCGTGCACACACACACACACAAACACAACCACGGTCGAAGCAAGACGTACCGGAACGAACGCTCTGAAACCGCTATTTAGCGAGTCACGAACGAACGAATTTGTAAGCAAGCCTAGTTGTTTACAAAGATACGGTGAGAGGAGTAGTATATTCAATGTGACCAGAATGTAACCGTCTTCGTATATCTATTCTGTGTTTTTTTTATATATATAAAAAAATGGAAAGAAACAAAGAAACTCCGAAAGACAAAGAACCAGCAAAAGATGCTTAGAAGAGAGCAGAATAGAGACTCCACTTGGTGTCATTCGAAAGAAGACGTGTCTTTCTCAAACACCAAGGAAGTACCAAAGGTTCGAAAGAGGTATTTTTTCGGGGTTTGAAGGGGATGGAAATTTTATGCATGGAGGGATAGAAATGAATAGAGAGCCCAGGTATAGAAATATAATGAGAAATAGAGATATCAACGACATGTAGGATGAATTAATAGAGCTTAAAAGTGAGTATAGAATAATGTACAAAGAAGTAGCTCTGCTAAGGAAAGCCAATGAGAAGAATAATAGGGAGATAGATGTCTAAAAAAAGAATTAAATAAATTAAAAGGAGAAAATAAAAGGTTGAAAAGTGAGGATGAAAATGGGAACGAGGCATTAAAAAAGGAGATAAAAGATCAAATGTAGGCAGTGACTGAAAAGGTGGAAGAAAAAATCAAAGAAAATGACTTACAGGAAACAAAGAAACAATGGAAAGTAGAACAGGAATGTCAAAAAGTATCCTTTAAAGAAATAGTCGAGCAACAGGTCAAGGAGAAAGCTAAGGAAACGGTGATTCAAGTGATTAAAGAGAAAGGCAACTTAGGGACACAGTGGATAAAAAAAAAAAGATGCATTGTAATCTATGGCATTAAAGAGAAGCATGATGTTCCTAGATATCAGAGGGAGAAAGAGAAGAAAGAGATCGCTAAGGAAGTTCTGAAAAAATTACAAGCAGAAAATCAGGGTTTAGATAAGGAAATAGAGGAGACTTATAGAATGGGTAGATAATCTAAAGAAAAACAATACAGGCCACTAAAAGTAAAGCTTAGATCACAAACAATTGCAGAGGAAGTATTATCCAGAACAACGAAATTAGCAAATAGTAAACAATACAAGAATATATGGATAAGAAAAGAAATGAGTGAAGAAGAAAAAGCGAAAAGAAAATAACTTAGAAACAAAGCAAATAAAAAAACGAAAAAAGAATTGAAACTGATAAGAATTTTTTTCTTTTCTTTTGAGAGAGAGAGAGAGTGTGTAGTGGACCTGAGGCTGAGAAAATGGTATATAAGAAAAAGTAAAACAAAGCAGGCAGAAAAAGGCGGAGGAAGAAAATTAAAAATAGCTTATACCAATATAGATAGAATAATTTCAGGAATAAATAAATTAAATGATTATCTGGCCTTGGAAAAAACAGACATAATGGGAATAGTGGAAACTGAATTAAAGTGTACTCTACCACCCAACACTGTGGGACAAGGTTCATGCAATTGTTGGATGAAGAATAGAAAGAATAAACAGGGTGGCGGAGTATTAATTTTGACTAATAAAGATTTAAATGTAGCAAAAATAACTGAAAGAGAAAGTAATGTAGAATCAATTACGATACAAGTTGAAAGCAAATATATGAAGAGTAGAATATTTGTAGTGGTGTATGTGCCCCCCAAAACACAGAAAGTGATCATTCCAAAATATTAGAAGATACAAAATACGAATTAACTAATATACTTAAGGACAGAGGAAATATAGTAACTATGGGTGACTTTAATTCGAAAGAAATATGTTGAGAGGAAATGACAGTGAAGGGTGGAGAGGAACTCTGGGCAACGTCATGCTCGACATGACCATCGAATACACAATGACTCAGTGGATAAAGGAAAATACCAGATACAGAGGTAGTGAAGAACCATCAAGGCTGGATTCAATACTTACGACAGAGCTATTGTCGACAAAATTCATTACAAAAATCCGATAGGAAAGAGTGACCATGTACTAATAGAATTTGAGTTGATAGAGCAAATGGATCAAAGTAGAAATGAAAATTATAGAATAGAGACTAATGTACAACAAAACAAATTTTGAGAAACTCAAAAAATTCTTTCGCAACGCGAACTAGGAAAAAATTATAAAAGAAGAAACAGGGATGGAAGAAAAATGGAATATACTAAAATAAATTTATAATGAGGGAGTGAATAGATACGTACCACGACAAAAAAAAAGGAAAGAACATACATAAAAAGCTGGTACAACAAAAAATGTAGTGAGGCTAATGATAAAAGAGACAAAGCTTGGAAGAAATGGAAAAATACAAGAAAACAAGCAAAGCTCAAATATACATCAAACTAAGAAATGATTATGTAAAAATACGCAGAGATGAAATGAAAAAATACAAAAAAAAAAAGTAGAAAAATGCAAGGAAGAACCCAAACTATTCTACAGGTATGTAAATGGCAAACTGAAGAATAAACAAGAAATAAAAAATATATACAGGAGAGCAGATCAAGGAAAGTTAGGAACCAATATGAAAGTGTTCTTCGTAGAATTAGGAATAGGTGATGAGGTAGGCGTTGGTCATGTTTTTTTTTTTTTTTTTTTTTTTTTTTTGAGTAATGGGGAAACAACCTTGGAATCAATGTGCTTATGAATCCCAAAAAGGCTTATGGTGGTCTTGTACCAAATACTTTTTATGCATGGAATCAAAACACATTTTCACTATTAACATGAAAGGCTATCAAATGTACAAAATTCTTAAGCCTTCAGTACTAGCAAAATTAAATTCACTCCATTATCAACGCAGACCGCAAAGATGATATCATAGATCTATAATTTCCCATCAATTAGATTCCCTTCAATTATAAATGCATGTCTTGATAGTGTGCTATTTATGTAGTATGTGTAAATCTAACAATAGATCAACTGCACATCAACCAGATGCTTCCACAATGCAGTTTCTCAGTATATAACGCATTCACGATTTCATTCACCATATGTTTAATGCATTCACTTATTTATGAATTTTAGTAACATCTCTTTGTACCAGTTACGAAATTATCATTCATGATTTAAAAAGAAAATGCATTTAGAAACAATTGCTTACCAGTTTTAAATCTTAGAATCCATCCATTGTGTTTCCTGCCTTAAAGCTCTACTTTACAACAGGTAACTCAAACTCTTCGGCGCAATATTATTTACTAAAAAAATATTCATAAACACCATTCCATTGTTTATATAAAAGAATGTTTTCTCAAATATATGCTTCAACTCATCCTACTCTATTCATATTCTGATCCTTCGGTTACTCTGATCAAACACACACACACACACACACACACACACACACACACACACACACACACACACACACATATATATATATATATATATATATATATATATACATATATATATATATACATATATATATACATATATATATATATATATATATATATATATATATATATATATATATATATATACATATATATATAAATAAACTAAAATATCAAGAGAGGTTAATCAAAACAGGTTTAGTATGTTGACAACAGTAAGGACTTCGTCATCTGATTGCACGCCTCTTTGTATCTATTCTAAACTTCACATTATCAAGATCTGGCCTTGAATACCTGCAGTCCGCTCAATCGTATTTAGTGTACATATGATCATCTCCTCATATTATTGCATACAATATGTGCAATTTCTTTTCCTTCTAAGAAGTTTCATTAGATTATTTTGTTCAATCACCAAAATGATACGGCAGTCTGCATGTTGTATCTTCAAACACAGATTTCTTTTCGTTTTTTTTTCGTTTTTTTTCGTCTTTCCCTCTTATTTTTTCCTTCTCAATGTCGTTATTTTTCTTTATAGTAAAATGTTCTGTGCCAGCGTTTTATTTACTTAGTGTATTATACTTCATCAACACTCAAACATTATTTGTTTAATCAAGTCTTTTTTCAACAATTCATGTTTGCCTTGTCTTCGTAGACATACTGCTATAACCTTCATATTTAACACCGTGAAGGTATTTTTCATCTAAAATATGTCTATTGTATTTTCTTTCTCATCCTCTTTCTATTTTCAAATTCAAACTGACTTTCCCTCTCTCTTTCCATAGCATCATACGCTCCACAATAATCTTAGATAAGATCATTCGATATATCAACAAATAAAATCAAAATGAAAGTGGAGTATCGTGATCTTCGTTATCATGTTACAAACTTCCAATTATTAGAGCTTCCCAGAAATTAGAACGTTTGCTTAGTCCAGGAACGTATTTGGAACTTGACAAATGACCTTCAAGATACAGAGGCAAGGTGTTCATTAATGTGAATGAGACTGGAAAAATAAATTACAAGACAAACGTCAAGAAGCAGAGTACAGGAATTGGCTGACGCAGTTCAATAATTCTTGACAATACTTCTCTTTCTCTCTTTCCCTCCCTCTCTGTATCTTTCTTCTGTCTCTCTTTTTCTCTCTGTCTCTCAAACATGTGAACTGTTTATTTCTAGACTATTATAGGCAGAAAATTCAGCAGTATTTAGGGAGGGGATGGTGGTGAGGTGGTGGTGGTGGTGGCGATGGTGATTGTGATGGTGGTGGTGATTGTGATGGTGATGGTGATGGTGATGGTGATGGTGATGGTGATGGTGACGGTGACGGTGACGGTGACGGTGATGGTGATGGTGATGGTGATGGTGGTGATGGTGATGGTGATGGTGATGGTGATGGTGTTGGTGTTGGTGTTGGTGTTGTTGTTGGTGGTGTTGGTGTTGGTGGTGATGGTGATGGTGATGGTGATGGTGATGGTGATGGTGATGGTGATGGTGATGGTGATGGTGGGGATGGTAACGGTGATGGGGATGGTGGTGGTTATGGTGATAGTGGTGGTGGTGGTGGTGACGATGGTGATGGTGGGCATTGAAAAAAGCCTTAGCAATCCTCGCGTTTACCGTGGTAATAATGATGATGATTGCCATGACACATAACACAGCAAAAACAATATTTTGTTATCGTGGAAATGTGACTCATACCTCGCCCTATTATGAGAAGCCTATTACTCCATTTCTTTTGTTATTTGTGAACAATAACGACGCGCACTACCAACCCATCAACTCTACAGGAAAATAGAGATGATTCAGTGCAGCATTGCAAGTTTCTATGATACATCACAGGAATAGAACCAATATCAGCAATGTAAATGACTGCAGTATAGACTCCAGACAATACAACGAAAGGAGAAGATAATTCAACGTAATATCCAAACCACAAATTACTTGATGCAGTGGCCTAACTACAAGCACGCATTTTCACATTAGGTGGCAATATCAGCTGAGTGCATTTTGAAATACTGCAATCATGTCCCACCAGAGCATTATAAACTGGCAAATAATGTTCAGAGAATTAACCAAGCATCACAGACACAAAAATATCAAACTGTGCTGTCAGCCTTTTTCGTTTCACTTTTCAAAGAACGTAATTGAAATACTAATAGTAATGGTTAAACTCTTCCTACAATTGCTGCTCCTTTGGGAGAGAATATTCGGAAGAAATACGAAAAATACCTGAAAACAGTGCCTCGCCATATTGGAAGACTTATGCCAGAAACTAGACAATTCGTTTCCTCTGGTAGTCTGTAATCATGACATTAATGACACTGAACCCTAAATATCAACCAACAACATTAGCAGATTTAAAATGGTCTGGATGTAAAAATTATCAGGGAACAGAAAGATACTGTAGGAGAGTAGGTCATCTGCATATATGCATGCATACATACAAACGTACATACATACATACATACATACATACATACATACATACATACATACATACATACATACATACATACATACATACATACATACATACATACATACACACACACACACACACACACACACACACATACACACACACACACACACACACACACACACATACATACATACATACACACATACATACATACATACATACATACATAGATACTTACATACATACGTACGTACATCATGTACATATATGCATACATGTGTAGATATAAACACAAATGCGTACACATACATAGAAGTATATTACCATACATAAGTAGATAATTTTAATCGTGATCTAATATAATTTTGATCATATATTAGGTTCTGTCGAGTTTATTTCGCTCCACCTCGATATAACATCACTAACAAAACATATCGATATACTTTGATAATCTCATCAATGTTTTCATGATTACTGTGACCTTGAACACAATGAATTTCGTTTAGTTACAAAAGTATTAGTAATACAATGACATTTCTTTATATGTCAATGAAAGCGTAAAGAAATGTTTCACTGTTGTAATTTACGTTTTATTCATTCATATTTTACGTTCATTTCCAAAATAATGCGTCACGTTTGAAGAATTTTGGGGGCACGAATACGTACAAAGAGGTACGTTGTTGACAGTTACCCACAATGCGTTGTGTTGAGACATTTATTTACCAATTGTCTTTGGACGCTTCTTGGCGATGTACGGTGAGGTTGGTAGGCCTGATTGTATTTATGATTGTGCTGATCCATAGTCTAGTACATAACGTACACATCACCGCATTACTAGTTGTGTTTATTTAATAAAAATAAAACAAAAACGTCTTTTACGTTTCCCATGCCTGTAACTATAGACATCTTCCACTTCTTATCATAATAGATATTCCAGACAGAAACGTCAAATATTAATGATGAAAATTGAAATTAGATTTTGTACAATGACAGTGCTTCATATGGTAA
>NC_134780.1:87742735-87757735 GCF_046742065.1 Oratosquilla oratoria | reverse complement strand
ACACACACACACACAGAGAGAGAGAGAGAGAGAGAGAGAGAGAGAGAGAGGGGGGGAAGAGGGGAAGAGAGAGAGAGGGGGGAGAGGGGGAGAGGTGGAGGGGGTGAGAGGGGGAGACGGGGAGAGGGGGAGAGAGTGAGAGAGGGAGAGAGGGGGAGAGGGGAAGAGAGGAAGAGAGGAAGAAGGGAAGAGGGGAAGAGGGGGAGAGAGGAGAGGGGGAGAGGGGGAGAGGGGAGAGGGGGAGAAGGGGAGAGGGGAGAGGGGAAAGGGGGCAAGGGGGAGAAGGGGAGAGGGGGAGGGGGAGAGAGAGAGAGAGAGAGAGAGAGAGAGAGAGAGAGAGAGAGAGAGAGAGAGAGAGAGAGAGAGAGAGAGAGAGAGAGAGAGAGAGAGAGAGAGAGAGAGAGAGAGAGAGAGAGAGAGAGAGAGGATTGAACGGAACAGACTGGGTGGTCGATCTTCGCCATTGCAGTAACGTTCTTCCGGTTCCTCCTTCGCTCGCAGACTCTTCAAGAATCCTTTTCGCCACTTGGTGGATCTTCGTCATGATTGTGACCTCCTTCTACACGGCCAACCTGACGGCCTTCTTGACCTTCAACGGCCTCGAGCTGCCCATCAAGAGGGTCCGAGACCTCGAGGCCAACACGAAGGTCACGTGGCTGGCTTCCTCGGATGGCGCACTCAAAGACCTCATTCTGGTAAGAAGAAAGTTCTTTGGTTCTGATGTCTCAGTTGTCTTGCTTTAGCCATCGGTGATTGTTTATGTAAGAGTGTGACCAAAGTTTTATATATGTTGATGGTATCGGATATATATATATATATATATACATAATATTATATATGTATATATATATATATGTATATATATTATATATATATATATATATTATACATATATATATATATATATATTTTTTTTTTTTTTTTTTTTTTTTTTTTTAAAAATGAGGGAAGCTCACCCGCCATAGTTGCTGAGGACGACCATGTTAGTTTCTCTAAAAAAAAATCTGACCGAACATTAGTTTTGATGAGAAACGTAAAAAATAAGCACACTTTAAGCAATAGATAATGAAAATGACAGCCAATATTTCTAATATTGACAATTAATATCACACAATTTCTGAGATTTTTCATGTTGATAAATGTTACATTTCATGCGTCCTCAATATCAACAACATCTCAATATTGTCAATAATTTTGCGTTAAGAACTTTCTAGTTATGGGTTTCACTCAGTGAGATACCGTTGTGCTTGTTGGATTGCTGTTTTGCTTCAATGCTGAGTGTCTGAGAGACATCTTTAGAGATGCTCCTTTGCTTCAATGCTCAGTGTCTGAGAGACATCTTTACCATTGTGCTTGTTGGATTGCTGTTTTGCTTCAATGCTGAGTGTCTGAGAGACATCTTTAGAAATGCTGCTTTGCTTCAATGCTGAGTGTCTGAGAGACATCTTTAGAGATGCTGTTTTACTTCAATGCTGAGTGTCTGAGAGACATCTTTAGAGATGCTGCTTTGCTTCAATGCTGAGTGTCTGAGAGACATCTTTAGAGATGCTGTTTTGCTTCAATGCTGAGTGTCTGAGAGACATCTTTAGAGATGCTGCTTTGCTTCAATGCTGAGTGTCTGAGAGACATCTTTAGAGATTCTGCTTTGCTTCAATGCTGAGTGTCTGAGAGACATCTTTAGAGATGCTGCTTTGCCTCAATGCTGAGTGTCTGAGAGACATCTTTAGAGATGCTGTTTTGCTTCAATGCTGAGTGTCTGAGAGACATCTTTAGAGATGCTGTTTTGCTTCAATGCTGAGTGTCTGAGAGACATCTTTAGAGATGCTGTTTTGCTTCAATGCTGAGTGTCTGAGAGACATCTTTAGAGATGCTGCTTAACTTCAATGCTGAGTGTCTGAGAGACACCTTTAGAGATGCTGTTTTGCTTCAATGCTGAGTGTCTGAGAGACATCTTTAGAGATGCTGCTTTGCCTCAATGCTGAGTGTCTGAGAGACATCTTTAGAGGTGCTACTGTGCTTCAATGCTGAGTGTCTGAGATATCTTTAGAGATGCTGCTTTACTTTAATACTGAGTGTCTGAGAGACACCTTTAGAGATGCTGTTTTGCTTCAATGCTGAGTGTCTGAGAGACATCTTTAGAGATGCTGCTTACTTGCTTGCTTGTTACTGTAGATATTCCTGCTGTCTCATCGTTCTCAAGAAACGTTTACTCTCCTTTTTGCCAACTTGTTTACTCAAATCTTTGCTCGGCCCCATTGGACGCTCGGCCATCTGTTTGAAGATTAGTAAGTGTGACACTTTCTATGTAAAGTAAATTGTTGGGTTTGTTATGCTAATTCGTGCGAGATATGTGTGACTGTGCTTTACGCTCATGATTTTGTCAGGTAGGGTAGTAGGATTTTTTTTTCTTGCACTTCGTCCTTGTAATATCATTGGGAATATGTAGCAAAGGTTGTGAATGTACATTTGTACATCTTGGCTTTATTTGCAGGATTGTTTTCCTTATACCGTTCAATTCGTCCTGTATACTATTAAATATAATAATTATACCTTTAAGTATTTCGTTCATTTTTCTATATAATCTGTTACGTGATACTTATGCCCCAAAACATGATGATAAAAAAGTTGTGAATAGTGTTTTGCCAAGTGTGTCAGTGTGAGGCAAATTTTGACATACACAATTTTAAGTCATGTTCAGCTATGTTTCGTCCATTTTACGCACAATAACTTGATTTTAATAAGTTTCTAATTAATTCTAATTTTAGTCTTTTTCAATGTGGGGTCCTTACTGTCTTCAGTAGAATAAAATAGTCCGTCAATAACCAAAATGAAATATATAAAGAATATTACTATCTAAAACAGTTTAGGTGGTAGGGTAGTTATGACGTTATGTAAAGAATTTTCTCAATACTTTCAAAATCAAAAATCTAATGATATCTAGCACCCCTTAGCTAAAACTGCCAGATATAAGTATTGTATGATGAAAATATATCCATTACTAAAATTAATTATAAAGATCCCTCACTTATATTCTCCGCGTTCCTTTGCTCAGTAGTCACTCTCGATCCCCTATTAGTCTTATTGTGTGAACGTTTCATTTCATCATATTACACATTTCTCATCAAATATACAAAAAAGATTGCATTCAGCAAGAACTCTCATGTAAAAAATATATATATTCTACCTCATTTTATCACAATTCGGGATTTTTACGGAGCTGTATGTAGTATGCAGACAGAATAAATACATAGAAGTGTGGAAAAGGTGGTAGAGAAATGCAGGTTGGAGTAGGAGCACTATAAGACGCCCAGCGAGATGATCCACAATGAGAGTATATATACTGTTAATGAACGTTGTTTGTCACTCTGAAGAAGACTTGTAGTCGAAACGTCTGTAATATAATTTTTCTACTCCAACCTGCGTTTCTCTACCACCTTTTCCACTTAATTGTCTAAACTTTTCTGCAGATAGATATGTGTTATGGTGCATTTCCAACCAAAATGAATTACTTGTTTAAAGACAACCCCCTACCCGTTTTCTTTTCTTCTTGCCTTGGCTTTGATGCAAATTAGTGTCTTTTATATAAAACTAATAAATAGAAAAACTATTCATCTTTTATCATACTTCACCATACTAAAACACATATACACTAAAAACGTCAAACGAAATTAGGAAATACCATACATAAAAGGAATTTGCTCCAATTTTCTTCAAGAAAGAAATAGATATTTCTTTACTACTTTTGCCCAGTTGAACAAAAAGTCCAAAGCTTGTAGATGATAAAGTCTACGTTTAACTAAACTGTAGTTTATCACATTGCACTGTAAACAGATCCAACTTGGGCGGGAACCCTGTGTTAGGTAATGACTACATAACTCTAAGGGACCATAGTGACACCCCTACGGACCGGAGTCACACACTATTTTACGACTGAAGAATAATCTTTATTGGCAAAGAATGTTGATCACTTATATTACCCACCCTGAATCTCTCGTAAGCCAACTCTATGACTCCATATCTTTAGTGTGTATTGTCCCGAAGGATCCAAGCGATGGTTATCACTGACAAAGCACCAATGGAGGAGATCTCAACGCCTAGGTGTTCTCTCTTATGCCACACAGGTTGTAGAACAAAGGTAGAATGGAAAGCATGTAATTGGAAATCGTCAGACTAGCTCTGAATGATGTGTGTGCAGTGTGTAAATAGAACGAGCGAGCTCGACAGTATCCAGTTCTGTATCTTCCTTGGGGCTTGAATGAAAACCACTGGCACGTATTGCGAGAACGATTCTCCTGAGCCCGCCGGTACTCTTACATCCTCATCTATATTAATATATTTGAAATGGTTTTTTCATTATTTTAAATATTTACTTACCCATTTTCATCTATTTATCTATCTGTGGAGTGAAACCTGATACCAAGACAAGACAGATTCAATCTCAAAATTATTCTGGTTAGATATAAGATAAGAAAAAAAAAACGAGAAAAGAAAAAATATTGCTATATGGATATCGTAAATCCGATAGAAATAAATCTATGGCGACAAAAGATTTGCCCCCGTGCCCTGAATAAAACCGCACGACGGCAGAGATAACAAGCGAGCGAATCGAGTTACGTACTCAAAGTGTGTATATCAAGAGCAAACGATACCTCGCCCAGATGTTGCTTAGTCATCGACTGAACACGATCTCGCTTAGCACGAACTATAAGTGTATAAAGCGCGGAGTTAGCATTACCAAGATCGGAGTTAGTATTACCAAGATCGGGTCTGTTCTTTTATAGACTTTCCGTTTTCGTTCGCTCGCCAATGCAACTCTGATGGTCCTCCGGGGGGATGTAGCGTGCTTGCGTCTTTTATTGTGGCCGGACGCTCAGCTGTCCGCGTTTTTGTGTTTATCTTGGCGGACCGGCTACCATCGCCAGCACCATCTGCCAGGTGGGTCTCCTCCCGAATGTTGGCTTTATTTATGGTCTGCAATGTATTTGTTTTCCTTCTGGGTGGGATGGCTATTGTAACTCGGGGTTCCTGTCAAGGGGCTTAATCAGAAACAAAGTAAATAAACCCAAGTTCACTTTGCAAAGATTCCGCGCAGCTCTTTGTTACGCCACTACTGGGCAAATCGTGAGGATTCATGTTTGGATGTTAAGATTTGTGTAACAACTGAAGATCGTGAGAGAGCAAAGATTCTTAAACACGTTTGTTTGAACAAGGAAAACACCGTGACACGTAAAAAAATTGCAAAAATGTCTCACACAAATGTGCGTTCATATATACTAAACGAGGGCATTTGGACAACTAAACATATTATACAAACATACTCACACACACACACACGCAAACACACACACACACACACACACACACACACACACACACACACACACACACACACACACACACACTAGATGACGCAAGAGTTCCCGGCCCCTGTTACTGAGGTCCGGGTTCGAATCCCGCCCAGGGCTGAAATAATTTCAGTATCACTGCGCTGCAAGTCGTTACTCCAACTCTCATAGGCGGGGAGTTGTGTGTGTGTGTGCGTGTAAGGTCGCAACATTACCTATAGATCTCTGAGCTCTCTTCCGGGAGTGAAATATCTGTCGATCACGAGTCCAACAATTTATCCAAGAACATGGTGAATCCTTCACACACCCATACACACACACATTTATATATATATATATATTCCTTTTCCTTTCATTTAAAGATTTCACTCTAAGCACCTCCCTACCTTTTGTCCTTTTCATCTTCTTCCATCTATCCTCCACTCTCAGCTTACCGTACACCAAAAATGATCTGATAATGCCCCCACCGTCTCCCCTTAGCACATGTACATCCTTAAATCTTCCTATCATAATCCTATTTACCACTACATAGTCCATTAACGCTCTATCTACCACCCTTCCCTCCACCACCCTCTCCCATGTGTACTTATGCTTGACTTTCTTCCGAAACACTGTATTTGCTATCATCAACTCTCTTTCTAGACACATTTCCACCATCAACTCTCCACTACGATTCTTTCCTGGAACTCCACATTTCCCAACCACTCCATCAAGTGGATCCTTTCCTACCCAAGCATTAAGGTCTCCCAGTACTATTACATTGATATTTCTCCCTAAATCCTCTATGCATTCATTTAAATCTATCCAAAAAGCCCCCTTTTCTTCTACGCTCTTCTAACTGCCAGGTCCATATGCACTTACAAAAATCCACATCTCCTTTCCCAGTTTCACCTTCATCCACATTATCCTTGAGGAAACCTCCTTCCACTACACTACACGTTTACCTATCTCTTCACTTACTATTATAGCCAGAAGGAGTACAAGAAGAAGCTGAAGGAGGAGTGGGAGGGAGTGAAGGATAGAGTAAAGCTAAGTGTGGAGGAGGAATGGGGATGGTTCAAGGAGGGAGTCACAAAGTGTGCAAAGATGGTATGTGGATCAAGAAGGACAGGAGGAAATAGAAGGAAGGGTAGTGAATGGTGGGATGAGGAAACAAAGAAGGTTGTAGAAGAGAAGAAGCGAGCTTTCACAGATTGGTTACAAAAGAGGACGAGGGAGTCATATGAGAGGTACAAAGAAAAGAAAAGAGAAGTAAAGCAAAAGGTAAAGGAGGCAAAGAGGAGAGCAGATGTGAAATGGGGTAAGAGTATGACAGAAAATTTTGAAAGTAATAAAAAGATGTTTTGGAAAGAAATTAAGAGAGGAAGAGTAGGCGAATCAAGTAGAGAAGTAAAGGTAAGGTGCAGATGGAGAGATGATAATGGAAGAGAAGGCAGTAAGGGGAAGATGGGCAGAATATTTTAGGGAGTTGCTAAATGTGAAGGAGGATAGGGAGGGAAAGATAGTTGCAATGGGAAATGCTAAGAAAATGACCGTGATGAGTGAGGAAAATGGAGGAGAAATAAGGAAGGATGAAGTGAAGGCAGTTGTTAAGATGATGAAAGCAGGTAAGGCACCTGGTCTGGATGGATGCCATGCAGAATGTCTAAAAAAAGGAGGTACAGTGATGGTGGACTGGCTGGTGAGGTTGTTTAATGTTTGCTGGAGAGAGGGTAGAGTACCGGAGGACTAGAGGGGTGCCTGTATAGTTCCACTTTACAAGGGAAAAGGGGACAAGTGTGAATGTAGTAGTTTCAGAGGGATTAGCTTAAGTGTAATTAGGAAGGCTTATGGGAGGATCTTGATTGAGAGGATTAGGAGAGGAACAGAGGGAGTAATTGGTGAGGAACAGTGTAGATTTAGGACGGGTAGAGGTTATGTAGATCAGATTTTTGTGGTAAGACAGATATGTGAGAAAGCTATAGGAAAAGGTAACAATGTTTTTTGGGTCTTTATGGACCTGGAAAAGGCTTACGACAGGGTAGACAGAAAGACACTGTGGAAAGTTTTGCGGATATACGAGATAGGAGGAAAGCTTCTAGGAGCTGTCAAGAGTTTTTATGAGAGTAGTAGAGCTTGTGTCAGGATTAGAAATGGAGAGAGTAAGTGGTTCGAGGTAAAGGTGGGACTTCGTCAAGGATGCGTTATGTCACCCTGGCTGTTCAACTTATACATGGATGGGGTAGTGCGAGAGGTAAATGCAAGGGTAGTGGGTCAGGGATTGGAGATGGTTAAAGAAAATGGAGAAAAGTGGGAGGTGAGCCAGCTGTTGTTTGCGGACAACACTGCGCTTGTGGTAGGATCGGGGGAGGGATTAAGGAAGTTGGTGGCAGAGTTTGGGAGAGTGTGTGATAGAAGAAGAAAACTGAAGATAATTGTGGGTAAAAGTCAGATGATGAGATGTACAAAGGGTGAAAGTGGCAGTAGACTGGAAGTGAGCATTAAGGGAGAGCGACTGGAGGAAGTGGATAGTTTTAGATACTTGGGTGCAAATGTGGCAGGAAAAGGTGGAGTGAAGGTGGAGGTAGAATGTAGATTGAGAGAAGCGAGTAAATGCCTTGGTGGATTTAAAAGTGTAATGAGGAATAGACATTTGGGAATGGATGCTAAGAGGAGACTATATGAAGGAGTGATTGTGCCAACAGCACTGTATGGGGCAGAAACATGGAACATAAGAGAGGAAGAGAGAAGGAGTTTGAATGTGTTTGAGATGAGGTGTCTGAGAAGTATGATGTGGGCTACTAGGCTGGATAGAGTGAGAAATGAGGAGGTGAGGAGGAGAACAGGGGTGAAAAGGGGGTTGGGAGATAGGGTTGATGAAAGAGTATTAGGATGGTTTGGACACATGGAAAGAATGAGTGAAGAAAGACTAGTAAAAGAGGTATGGAAGGCAGATGTGGAGGGAGTGAACAAGAAGGGACGTCCTAGGATGAGGTGGATGGATGGGGTGAAGGGGACTTTGGGGAAGAGGGGAATGTCT
Organism: Oratosquilla oratoria; assembly: GCF_046742065.1. Lineage (NCBI taxonomy): Eukaryota > Metazoa > Arthropoda > Malacostraca > Stomatopoda > Squillidae > Oratosquilla > Oratosquilla oratoria. Next base: position 87,749,371 of record NC_134780.1, on the reverse strand, counting down.
GTTGAGGAAGGACGGGAGAGGATAGAAGACAGGGGTGAATGGAGAATGGTTGTATATGGATGATGATGTGATGCATGAGGTGAAATGGGCGGGGGGATGGGGGGTGAGGTAGAATGTGTGAGCAATTTTTGACGCAGCCTAAAGGAATTTCTCCCCGTCTTCTCCTTTATGCATGGGGGGACGGAGAGGAGAGTTGCCAATTTAATGAAGCGGCCTTGCTGTGGATGTACTGTGTCTTGCGACACTTCTTCTGACCCAGGGCAGTGGACAAGGTGTAGGGATGACCCGTCATCCAGGAGGTGCTAAGTTGAGAAGGAGGGTGGAGGGGTGTGGAGTGTATTCAGGGATGGAATGGGTGGGAATGATTTTATGCCTTTTCCTTTTTGGCTACCTCCCTTGTAAGGGGGAAGAAACCTTGGTATATGTATGTATATATATATATATATATATATATATATTTATATATAAATATATATATATATATATATATATATATATATATGATTTGGATGATGGAGAACATGTCTAAAATGCTTATCAATATATATATATATATATATGTGTGTGTGTGTGTGTATATATATATATACATATATATGTATATATATATGTATATATATATATATATATATATATATATATTTATATATATATAAAGTCGTATAAATAACCAAAACTTGGAAAATTAAATTCAATAAAAACTATAAGTTACATTGATCCTTCACCTTGGTAACCCTGTTTGAGAATGAGGTTGTTTTTTTTTTAGTATCGTTATTATCTTTATTTATTTGTTTGATTTTAGCAAAGCGCCGACCCCAATATGGAAATACTTCGTCATCTCAAAGCAGAGGGACGCGGCCGCTTCACTTCTTTGTCTAATGCAGTCAGAGAGCTCGTCCGTGATGGAGGTATGTACACATACGCGTGCACACACACACACACACACACACACACACACACACACACACACACACACACACACACGGCCCGGTGGCGGATTGGTAAGGCACTGGCCTCACAAGCCGGAGAACCGGGGTTCGATTCCCCGGCCGGGCGGAGACAAGTTGGGTTTGTCTCCTTTCACGTGTAGCCCCTGTTCACCTAGCAGCGAGTAGGTACGGGACGTTAGTCAAGGAGTTGTGACCTTGCATTCCCGGTGTGTGGAGTGTGAGTGGTCTCAGACCTACCCAGAGATCTGCTAATAATGAGCTCTGAGCTCACTGCCGTAGGGTGGTGTCTGGCTGTCTCGAAAAGAGGCTGCAGTAGATCCGAGGTGAATACACACGCTGAGCTCTCTTCCAGGAGGGAAATACCTGTCGATCAAGAGTCCAACACGTGATCCAAAGACCAAGTGAATACACACACCTACATACTAATTTAGTGTATCTCTCTTTGAAGTAAACCTTCTTTCTTTCTATTTACTGGCTTTTGAGTTTACCGTTTTTATTAAAATTGAAGACCTGTGTTTGGCAACTGCACTAAGCAGCCCCGCAGACTAGACGTCGGCGAGGGTCTTCTCCCTTCCTTCCGTTTCTAAAGACCATTAATCCATTTGCCTCTACCCAGGAGTGCAACCTCGAAGGGCTGGCATGCGGTCAGTGGCCCAAAGTCAAGATTTCTGTCTCACACTATCGACGTGCACATTTGAACAACATGTTATAAGGCAGTGTTTCCCAAGTTATCTACTGAATTAAGATATGTGTGCTTGTGTGTGTGTGTGTGTGTGTGTGTGTGTGTGTGTGTGTGTGTGTGTGTGTGTGTGTGTGTGTGTGTGTGTGTGTGTGTGTGTGTGTGTGTGTGTGTGTGTGTGTGTGTGTGTGTGTGTGTGTGTGTGTGTGTGTGTGTGTGTGTGTGTGTGTGTGTGTTTACATGTTCTTGTGTGTGTTTACATGTGTGTATGAGTTTATATTTATATGCATATATATGTATTCATACGCTTATGCTTACGTAAACGTGCACATGTATTTACTAATCAATAATGACAAATTTTCTTTACGTTTGAAAGATCACATCTTCATCGATACCATGAATGTCCTTTTGATGGAAATCGTGGAGGATTACAAAATCCAAAGGAATGCTAAAGCAGACGACCAATGCCAGTTCTATATGTCTCCTATGGACGGGATGGACATGAACAGGGAAGAGAAATACAAAGTATGGTATGCCTACGCCTACGCCAAATCCTTTGAACACAAGAAGATATTCAGTACTTTGTGAGTATTGTAAAACAGGAATTTTGGACAAAGATTTTGTATGTCAATACACAGTGTTTATGCATGTGACTAAGTTTGATGTTTAAAGAAATTATTTGTATTTACTGACACTGAAGAGTGATTACAATCAATGTTGGCAAACACCAACGCTCAAGCTAAACGCTAGATTGTTTTGTTATTAGTTGTTTAGTTTTATTTTTTCATATATTAGGTTATTTGTTCTATCTATTTATTAGTAATCAATCAATTAGTCAACTGGCTAATTTGTTATCTATCTATTTATTTGTCTATTTGTTTATTGACCAATCTATTTTATCTATTTGTGTATCTATTTAATTTTGTTTCTTATATATTGATTTATTTATTTTTCATTTATCTATTCATTTATCTATTTATCTATTTTTTGCATTTATATATCTGTTCATTTGTTCATTTATTTATTTTTCATTTATCTATTCATTTATCTATTTATCTATTTTTTGCATTTATATATCTGTTCATTTGTTCATTTATCTACTTATTTTATTTATTTATTTATATATTCATTTATTTATTTATTTCCTTATTCATTTATTCATTTATTTATTCATCTATCTACTTATCTATTTACTTATATATTTATCATATTCTACTTATTTAGTGTGTCATGTTCGTTTCGTAGACTGCTTTTCCAAAGGTTTCCAGACTGTGGGATTTTCTTTTCTTATGTCTTCCTTCTTCAAGTTCATTATCATGAACTGCGAAAGTTAGGACCTTGGAACTTTCTTTTAGTTAGTTTCCTTCAACTGAGTTGTTAAAGATGACCCGACTTTCCTTAAGATTAATGTTCACACCCACTTCTTAGCTTATGACATTTAGTGTTTCTCTGTCATCACTCAACTTTTTTTTTTTTTTTTATATAGAACGATGTCATCAGCAAATCAGAGATTGAAGACTTGCAAGGCCACGTGATCTCTCCTCATGGCGTTGCTTATGTCTACGTCCATCTAAGATGACATCAGCAAAGCAGACATTGTTGAGACATTTTCCATCAATTTTGCTGCCTTTTCTCCTATGTTGAAATTTTTTTCTCGAGTTGTAGCGAATAGCATTGGAGAGATAACATCTTATTATGTAATTCATCTCTGTATATATACATATATGTATATAAATATATATATATGTATATATTACATATATAAATATATATATACCTGTATATATATATATATGTATACATATATATGTTTATATACATACATACATACATACATACATACATATATGTATACATATGTATATATATATATATATATATATATATATATATCTTTATACAATATTACCATTGACGAACCGTTTTCATAAATCTATCTCATCATATCTATGCTCTTGTCTACTCTAAATCAAGTCAAAATTATCATGATTATCAACAAAGGCCAAGCGCAAAGAAGTGTTGAACTCAATTTCTTTCTTTTTCTTCAGTAAGTTGGTTTATTCTATGGATGTGATCTATTGCAGAAGATCCTCTAGTAAACCCAACTTGTGCCTTCGGTTGTTGATCATCTACATATTGTACTGCAAATGACTCTATTTAATATTCTATGAATTAGTGACAATAGTCCGATGGGTCTACACATCCCTTGCTATCAGGTCTCTCACTGATGCCTCTCTCCCTGTAAGAAATTGGGTCCTTAGATATCAGTGTTCTTGTCGAAATCTGACTAATTGGGTCCTTAGACATCAGTGTTCTTGTCGAAATCTGACTAATTGGGTCCTTAGACATCAGTGTTCCTGTCGAAATCTGATTAATTGGTTCCTTAAACATCAGTGTTCCTGTTGAAATTTGACTAATTTGGTCCTTAGACATCAGTGTTCCTGTCAAAATCTGATTAATTGGGTCCTTAGACATCAGTGTTCTTGTCGAAATCTGACAAATATGTTCCTTAGACATCAGTGTTCCTGTCGAAATCTGATTAATTGGTTCCTTAAACATCATTGTTCCTGTTGAAATTTGACTAATTGGGTCCTTAGACATCAGTGTTCCTGTCGAAATCTGATTAATTGGTTCCTTAAACATCAATGTTCCTTTTCGAAATCTGACTAATTGGGTTCTTAGACATCAGTGTCCTTGTCGAAATCTGACTAAAATCTGATCAGATTCCACGTCCTCATCAAGTTCCCCACTAAAACCCATCTCCTTGGAGTATAAGAGGATTGGATCCCATGTCCCTATCCACCCTCTCACCGAACCCTCTCATCTTCCCCAGCTATAAGCGGATCGGATCCCACGGCATTCTCCATTTCTTCACGACGAACGGCACATCGACGACCTCCGTCTGCGGTCTTCCGAAAGGTTTCAAAGACAGGGCTCTTGAGAACAACGACCTCCTGACGACCTACATCATCACGCTCATCGGCTTCGGGATCGCTTTCATCGTCTTCATTAGCGAAGTCGTGACGAGGTCGGTAGAAAGAGTAAATTCGAAAATACTTCGACGTGTTGACACATTGAATGGGCTTTGTTCAGGCTAAAGATAGACGATTTTATGTAGTTTATATGTGGGAACCTGTCCTTTGAAGGCACAAAACCCATGTAGTATGTCATCATGTTGAAGAAAATAAAAAATATTATTTCTTCAGTACACTCATGGTGTGTGTGTGTGTGTGTGTGTGTGTGTGTGTGTGTGTGTGTGTGTGTGTGTGTGTGTGTGTGTGTGTGTGTGTGTGTGTGTGTGTGTGTGTGTGTGTGTGTGTGTGTGTGTGTGTGTGTGTGTGTGAACATAATACTGTTAATGAACAATAGGAGCCATGGATACAGTGAAATTTCTGATGTACTAAGAAACTCATACTCTTTTCTTTTTCTTTCTTTCTTTCCTTTTTAGACGGATGAAGAGGCGCAAAGAAAAAAACAGAACACAAGAAGAACCAAAATCGTTCCAAAACCCGGAGACATCCAGCACATTCTACACCAACCAACGCTTTGACATCCCGACTCTCGAAGAGGAGTTCGTCTTGAACCTGCCCGATCTTCCTGAACCACGCCCACGAACTCCTTTCGAACTCAAATACCCGAGTTTCTCAAGACGAGAACGGGAGGTCTCAGGACCCCTCCAGCCACGGCGCCTTCGTAGGTCGAGTTTCAGAAGCTTCGCGTCGTACAGCAGTGATCTCTCAGTCTTCAGAACGCCTACCAGTAGACATCATATGAGCGAAGTCACGACAATGGAGACCATTTACCCGAGACTTCCAAGAGAATTCCTCTCTTCTCCGAAACAAAAACTAAACAGACATAGCAAGTACAAGTCTTACATGGAGGCTGCCGCAACAGGTCTCAAGGCTCTATGGAGGCGAAGAAGAGAAAAGACGCCTGCGGATGAGATCGAAGACTTGCAAGATCACGTGATCTATCAGGATGGGGTTGCTTACATCTACGTCCAGTATGTGACCCCTTCCGGACCCAGAATTGAGAAAATGAGGCTGAACGAGTATTTGAGAAATCACCACACAGCGCCGAGGTACTGAATCAGCCGACCGAAGAATCGTGACTATACAGAACTCGAAAAAATATATATTCCACCAAAGTCATTGTACCTAAAAATAAGGACATCATAACCATATTGTTATTCCCCCAAAAAAGCAAATAACATTTTAAGTAGATAATAAGGAAAGATCTCAGTTAAGTCAGTACTTGTTAAATGATATGTAATATTAAGTACGGTCGCCTAGGATCTGTTAGTTGAGTGAACACTATTTACAAAGCCCAGTTCTTCCTCTGAATCGAAGGTTCTCTGACCTCAACTATGATCAAATTTACATAATGTTAGCTATCGCTAAAGGACGATTGAGATTATATTAATCATTCTAGACAAAAATGAATATCTCATAGTCGTAGTCTAGATAATAACGAGTGATCTCTTCTAGTTGACATTAGGTAATTATGTTCAGGTGAGGTTAGAATCCTAATTTTCAGAAGACTGATGTTCCTTTGCCACTGGTTATGTATAACATTATCATAATTAAACAATGAGATGTCTATGTTGTTTCTATTTATATGTATATAGTTTTCTTACTTACCAGTCTCCTGTTAAGCGTTAAAGCTTGTCAGTCGGTCCGCCTTATTTAGTCCCTCCAACTGATCCTGTCTTCATATAGAAGAGATTATTTTGATAGCATACACCGAACGAAGTTGACAAAAATGTTTTCGGTTCTTCAAAATTATACAAACCAGATCCACACATTCTTCATTTTACAAACCCATATTTTGTGTGTTGATCACATAACAGCCGTAAGTCGGGTACAATTGAGAGAATAACTTTTTGGCAACAGTTCTGGTACAATTTGTAAGAAAGATATCGAACTGTGTATATTTACCCGGTATTTATTTCTATTACCAAGATTACCACTAGTGGACGCCTTTTCATTCATATGCGAGTCAGGGTAT
>NC_134780.1:87732735-87737735 GCF_046742065.1 Oratosquilla oratoria | reverse complement strand
CGTTAGCTCAACGACGACGACAACTCCTGGTGGTGGTGGTGGTGGTGGTGGTGGTGGTGGTGGTGGTGGTGGTGGTGGTGGTGGTGGTGGTGGTGGTGGTGGTGGTGGTGGTGGTGGTGGTGGTGGTGGTGGTGGGTGTGGTGGTGGTGGTGGTGGTGGTGGTGGTGGTGGTGGTGGTGGTGGTGGGGGTGGTGGTGGTGGTGGTGGTGTTGGTGGAAGTGTTGCTGGTGGTTGTGGTGGTGGTGGTGGTGGTGGAAGTGTTGCTGGTGGTTGTGGTGGTGGTGTTGGTGGAAGTGTTGCTGGTGGTGGTGGTGATATTGGTAGTGGGTGTGGTGGTGGCAGTGTTTGTGGTGGTGTTTGTGGTGGTGGTGGTGGTAATGTTGGTGGAAGTGGTGTTGTGGTGGTGATAGTGGTGGTGAGTGCTGTGGTGGTGGTGATAGTGGTGGTGGGTATTGTGGTGGTGGTGATAATGGTGGTGGGTATTGTGGTGGTGGTGGTGGTGACAGTGGTGGTGGAAGTGTTTGTGGTGGTGGTTGTGGTTGAAGTGTTGGTGGTGGTTGGTAGATGGTGGTGTTGGTAATGTTTTTGGTGGTGGTTATGGCTGTGGTGGTGGTGGTAGTATTTGTAGTGGTGGTAGTGTTTGTGGTGGTAGTAATGTTGGTTTTGGTGGTAATATTGGTGTATGTGGATAATAGTAATGAATATAGTGATTACTTTGCGATGCTTATGCTGAAAGTGATGATCATGACATTGACCACGTTTGTGATGATGATAATGATAAAGTTGATTATTATGATACTGATAATAAAAACAATGGTGACAAGAACTCTAATAGTGATATCAGTGAGTGTCTGAGATAGTGCGAGGAAGTACCTGAAGCAAGGTTCATAACACTAGTTATGAAGGTGATGCTAGTTGAAGTTATGAAAATAATGACGATGTCAGGTAGTAGCTTCACAACTGATAGTATCACCATTACCCTAACTATTCATAACAATGTCGATAGTAATAGTCGTAGTCTGGCGTTGGAGCCAGCCACGGTATTCAATAGTGTTATGATTGTAATCATAAGTTACGACGTTGGTGACGACACTGGTTAGGACAGCAATGACAACAGTATTGACAGTTGCCACAGTCAAAGCATAGACAGAAAGAACGCCAATTTGCCTATTTCAGAGTTACTTATTTCAATTGCATTGAGAGTTGACTTTGTGTATACTATCGGTCCCTTCCTCACGTTGATAGTAATCACCCTTCCCCAAACATCATTCCACATTCTGTTTTTACGGCGGTCCTTAACCGACATTTATTCTCTCACAATTCATAAATCCCCATTAATCAAGTTTAAGTGCTGACGCCAAGAATGACAGTGAATGTGATTATGGAGGTGCTGACGGTAGATCTGTAGGGACGGGTAACAGTGCCGTCGGTAATAGTGCCAAGCTGGAGCAATTAGCACTCGGATTTGACGACGATGGTGCCACGGGTTGGCCTCCTGAGGGTGTGGTCACGCCGACCGAACGGCCGGCACCGTTTGTTGTCGGCTTGGGCAGAGGACTGACGTGGACAGAAATAGACCGGCTATGTGGGCACTCAGGTATAAAAAGGTATCATAAGTCATCATGCACTATACACAATATTTATGATAAACTGCTTATGAACAAAAGTTCACTAATGAACTCGTACAATATCATTGATATGGCCTTGAACGTGGCGTCATCTGAAACACCCTAGCTTTGGCGACAGATGAATATCACTCTTATCAATTCAGAGCTTAAGACCTGTATTCTCTTGTCCTGAAATTACGTATAGGAATATGCATGGAATGATTCTCGGCTGTCCAAGAACACAAGATACAGGAGACTGTTCGGCAAACAGCATGGTAAGTAAATATGATACCCTATGTGGCCCTTAAATGTTATTTGAACAGATGCCTAACTGGCATATTTTCATACTTTTTTTTTCGCACAACCTTGCTATGATTCTCTTGATCTATCAACTTGCTTTTAAATAAAAAAAAAATTGTTAGAATACATTCAAGACCCTTTTTTATTTTTTATTTTTCTATTTCATTATTATTGTTTATCTATTTACTTATTCATTTATTTATTTATCTATTCATTTATTTATTTATTTATTCATTTTCAGCTGTGGGTTACTAACAGTCTCGATATCATTACAATTCCGACCTCATCAATAAGAATATAAATACAAATACTAACCTGATTAGCACCACCACCCCCCCAAACAATGACGTCATCATAGGTTCTGACGTCATCTCCACCAGTGACGTCATCATCCCCGGCGATGACGTCATCGTCTATAGTGTTGGCTCCACATTATCGGCAGCACTAACACTGAAGCAATCATCGCTCGCACTTATTTGAACCTGAGTCATATTGTCACTATAACCCTTACTGGCATCGCTGAAGCCATTTGCATATGCATCAGTGCCAATCGAGGTCATTGGCACTCCGAAGAATCAACCCCCACCCCTCCCCCTCCACCACACCCATCCTTGACGTCAGAGCCATTTCGACCATTCTCTAGTGAGGGTAATTGCATGTTTGTTTGTTTGTTTGCTTGTCTGTTTGTTTATTTGTTTGTTTGTTTGTTTGTTTGTTTGTTTGTTTGTTTGTTTGTTTGTTTGTTTGTTTATTTATTTGTTTATTTGTTTATCTATATATTCTTTATTTATTTATTTATTTATTTTTCTATTTATTTATCTATTTATTTTTATTTGTTTGTTTGTTTGTTTTTATTTATTTATTTATCTATTTATCTACTTATTTATTTATTTATCTATTTATTTATTCTTTTACTTTTTTTCTTTTTTTTATTATCTATTTTTATTTATTTATTTTTTATTTATTTATTTGTTTATTTTATTTTATTTTTTTTTTTTTTTGTGTTCTGACATGGTGACTCAGTCCACCACCGACACCATGGATGAGTAACATAAAAGGTTTCGCCACGAGACGCTGAGCTCTGGCTTAAGTCATCATTTTAGAACAGTGGGTTCTTAACCTTTCTCAGTACCCATACCCCTTGATATCTCAGGAAAAAGAAAAAAATCGTACCCCCATCCAATACAAATACAGTGCAAACATATGAAAAGGATTAGTGATACAAAACTTTCTTTGCTTTCTCATAGTGATATACAGTACCACTGCACTGACTATCATGTCCCGTACCCCCATCCAATACAAATACAGTGTAAGCATATGAAAAGAATTAATGATACAAACTTTGCTTTGTTTTCTCATTGTGAATATACAGTACCATTGCAGTGGCTATCATGTCTCGTACCCCCATCCAATACAAATACAATGTAAACATATGAAAAGGATTAGTGATACAAATCTTGCTTTGCTTTCTCATAGTAAATATGCAGTACCATGCACTGGCTGTCATGTCTCGTACCCCCATCCAATACAAATACAATGCAAACATATGAAAAGGATTAGTGATACAAACCTTGCTTTGCTTTATCATAGTAAATATGTAGTATCATGCACTGGCTCTCATGTCTCGTACCCCCATCCGATACAAATATAATGCAAGCATATGAAAAGAATTAGTGATACAAACCTTGCTTTGCTTTCTCATAGTAAATATGCAGTACCCTGCACTGGCTGCCATGTCTCGTACCCCCATCCGATACAAATATAATGCAAGTATATGAAAAGAATTAGTGATACGAACCTTGATTTGCTTTCTCATAGTAAATATACAGTATCATGCACTGGCTGTCATGTCTCGTACCCCCATCCGATACAAATATAATGCAAGCATATGAAAAGATTTAGTGATACGAACCTTGCTTTGCTTTCTCATAGTAAATATGCAGTACCATACACTGGCTATCATGTCTCGTACCTCCACAGGGGGGTACATGTAGCCCAGGTTAAGAATCCTTGCTCTACAAGCTAATTGATCTCAAATTGTATTTTGTCAGGTTGTGTTAAATGAAAGGTCCAAGGAAGGAAGCAGAAGGAAAAGTGTGTTTGTTAGCACTTGTCTGTTTGTTTATTATTATTTGCTTGATTATCAGGCTGTTATTATCTATTTGTCAATTCATTGTTACTATTTACCTGTTTGTTTATTATCTAACTTTACCTATTTGTTTATTTATTTTATTTATTATTATTTATATTACTGTATCATATTTTTCATTTATTTATTTATTCATTTATTTATTTATCTATTTTTTATCATTATTATTATTTGGAGGCTCGCTGGCTGAGCGGGTTAGAGCGTCGTTACTTGCGGCGAAGGTCGAGGTGAGGGTGGTTCGAATCCTGCCACCGACGAAGTTGAACCAAGGGCATGGTTCATTAAATTCCACGCTACAAAAGCTCTCTGTGATGGGCACCGTCCTAGCCTCCCGATAGGGGGAGTGTGTGACATTAAACCATATCATCATCATCATTATTATATTATTTTCGCATCCGACCTAGTTATGGACCAAAAGGCCTCCTGTTGGCATGATCCTCCTTTATAATCCTTTAACCCTTCAACCTAATCAGCAAAGGAAATGAATGAAATAGTCTGTCGGCATTCATATCATAAGAAAATGTGTCACTAGGCACAGAAGGATGATTAATATTCATTGATATATCACCATTTAGCCCCAGCCTATCTCATAACTAATAGCATTACCATTGTCACATAAAACACTATCATGTCATCACCATAATCAACAATTCTTTTACCAAAACCTCCATCTGTTCAGTGGCAGTGAATGTTCTTCGCTAATGTTGTTCAACAATTGATATGTAGTTCCTCAACTTTGTTCAATTAGGTTTTTCATATCTTTTATAATATGTTCAATTAGGTTAATGTCGATTCCTTTGATATTCTTAATTCAATTGTTGTTTTTTTCTAATAAATATACGTCAAGATAAGACAAACAGACTTTGGTATTCTACGGCGTGAAGTCCTAGTGTCTTCGCTTCAATCAGGTCCTTTATTGTCATCATCAATATATTTTGGCACAG
>NC_134780.1:87705235-87720235 GCF_046742065.1 Oratosquilla oratoria | reverse complement strand
TCTTCAGTGCCCAGTTTTCTTTATTACCCAAAACAAACAATGTATGTCTTTCTCTATCTCTCTCCCTCTCTCTCTCTCTCTCTCTCTCTCTCTCTCTCTCTCTCTCTCTCTCTCTCTCTCTCTCTCTCTCTCTCTCTCTCTCTCTCTCTCTCTCTCTCTCTCTCTCTCTCTCTCTCTCTCTCTCTCTCTCTCTCTCTCTCTCTCTCGTCCTTCTTCCTTTTCCTCCTTCTTCTTCCTTTTCCTCCTCCTTCTCATATTCTTCCTCCTCCTACTCTTGCTCCTCCTCCTCCTCCTCCTCCTCCTCCTCCTCCTCCTCCTCCTCCTCCTCCTCCTCTTCCTCCCCCCGCCACGTAGCCATATCCGGCCCCACCCCTGGACTCAATTATTACATCTATTACTGAAAACGTCGCTTCTTGGTGGTGTGTGTGTGTGTGTGTGTGTGTGTGTGTGTGTGTGTGTGTGTGTGTGTGTGTGTTGGTGTGTGTGTGTGTGTGTGTGTGTGTGTGTGTGTGTGTGTGTGTGTGTGTGTGTGTGTGTGTGTGTGTGTGTGTGTGTGTGTGTGTGTGTGTGTGTGTGTGTGTGTGTGTGTGTGTGTGTGTGTGTATTGTGTACATATATGTATATGCCCTCAGAGAACCACTCTGGAAAGAAAAGAACAAAGAACTCACCAATCCGAACTCAAGTCCCTGACAAGATTTTTTTCTTTCTTTCTTTTTTTCAAAAGAGCTCAAGTCAGAGACAGGACGAAAATATTCAAATTTTCAAAAAGGACTAAGAATGGAATAGGTTTCTATAGTATAGTACCGACCTCTGCAACCGAGGCGGTGATACGAAGCAATGTCTTGCAGAAGACAAATCAATGACGAACAATATAACTTGGTGTCAGAGAAAGCTAACTTAGGATAACAGGAGACTTTCTGTCTCTCAAACGAATTGGAGTGCAGACGCCTAATTAGGGATAATCATGATTCAGGAGGTATTAATTAGGTTAACTAAAAATGGGGAGTTTGCATATAGGTGCAGACGCCTAATTAGGGATAATCCTGATTCAGGAGGTATTAATTAGGTTAACTAAAAATGGGGAGTTTACATATAGGTGCAGACGCCTAATTAGGGATAATCCTGATTTAGGAGGTATTAATTAGGTTAACTGAAAATGGGGAGTTTACATATAGGTGCAGACGCCTGATTAGGGATAATCCTGATTCAGGAGGTATTAATTAGGTTAACTGAAAATGAGGAGTTTACATATAGGTGCAGACGCCTAATTAGGGATAATCCTGATTCAGGAGGTATTAATTAGGTTAACTAAAAATGGGGAGTTTGCATATAGGGTAATCACAAAATCTTGGAGATGTAATTTGGAATTATAATGGAGGGCAGAGTGAGAATTCAAGGAGCATATAAGAGGAGATTACGTTGAGTATTGAGTTTAAAGAAAAAAAGAAGAATGGATTGGGTTTCTTTAAAGGGAGATTTAGATTGAATTGTGAGGTTTTAGAGCCCGTTTGTTTTGAGAAAATTTCGAGAAGAAGGCGATGTCGCTTAGAAGGTTCTCTCTTGCATTTTCACATCCGGGAGGGTCTGAAGAAAGATAACAAAAAATAAATAATCGAATAATTAAAGAGAAAAAGAGTAAGTGGAGCAAGACAAGAAGGAAAAGAATGAGGAGGAAGAGGAGGAGGAGGAGGAGTAGGAAGTGAAAGAGGAATAAGTGTAATTGTAGTAGGAGTGGAAGGAGAAGAATTAGGAAAAATACGAGATTAAAGAGGAGGATGAAAAACTGTGGTAATAGAGAAAGAGTTATCATATACAACAGAGTGACACGATATGGGGGATTCGTCTCAAGGACTATACAGAATTTTTTTTTTTTTTTTTTTTTTTTTTGGTAGATGATGTTTATCTACACACGGGCCTTTCTCCATTCGGAGGCCCGTAAGTGCTGAGCCGCTCTGTGTTCAGCTACTCCGGCGTTTTTGTAGATAGCAAAAGGAATCAATATAAAAGAACATGTGTGATACCCTAGGAAAGGTCTTCCAAATGATCGTTACTCTCCAGGAAATACATTCATCACCAGTTGGGACACCGGTTCACAAAATGCCCGTGTCAATAAAACAAATGACCAGAAATAATGAGGCAAGGCAAAAAATTAATAGACACACCTAAGTTGTTTGCCCTTCCAGTCATGCTGGAATGCAAAAGGTTTACCTAAAATTCCAGCTGAAACTACATACATACATATACATACATATACCAAGGCTTTTTCCCCCTTACAAGGGGGGTAGCCAAAAAGAAAAAGGCATAAAATCATTCCCACCCATTCCATCCCTGAATACACTCCACACCCCTCCACCCTCCCTCTTATCTTAGCACCTCCTGAATGACGGGTCATCCCTGCACCTTGTCCACTGCCCTGGGTCAGAAGCAGTGGACAAGGTGCAGTGGAAATCCAGCTGAAACTACTATGAATAAAAGAAAAACACATTGGTAACAGCAAATAAATCAACACAAATGATAGGAATACACTATTCAGAAATAGAACATCAGTTAAGTGCATCCCCAGGGGCTCTGTAAAGCATAATATACCTTAGAATCAGTATAACAAACATAGATATTACCTTAATACTCCCAGGATACCAAGCCAAACACAAATATAATAAGAGAAGTGAAAAAAAGTAAACAACAAACATATATACAGATATACACATATACACATGCATATACTTACACACACACACACACACACACACACACACACACACACACACACACACACACACACACACACACACACACACACACACACACACACACATATATATATATATATATATATATATATATATATATATAATATATATATACATACATACATACACAAATACATAGATACACATATACATATATTTATACGCACACACACACACACACACACACACACACACACACACACACACACACACACACACACACACACACACACATATATATATATATATATATATATATATATATATATATGTATGTATGTATATGTATATACACATACATATACATAATCCGTAAAAACAAATATAAAGGAGTAAATAATTACAAAAACAGAAGAGACAAAACAGTCCAATAGAATAAATCATCAAAGACATAGAAAGGAGAAGCAGCGTATAAATGTCAATAAATAAACCGAAAAGATAAAATCCCCTCAGCTATTAAGGACACAAAGGTGATAAAAGTATCTGTGTAGGAGTAATCATTATTGAATACGATGACAAGGAGCAGAAGCCACTCAAAGATGACGAGTAGAAAGCAAGGAAGACAAAGGACAAAATACAAGATAAAGAAGAGGTATCAAACAAGAAGGAGGAAGAAGAAGACGGGAAAGAGGAGGAATTATGAGAAGACTAAGAGGAGGAGGAGGAGGAGGAGGAGGAGGAGGAAGAGGAGGAGGAGGAGGAGAAGGGAAAAGGGTTCAGCCGATATAGGGAGACGTGATTGATCAAGACACAGATTTGATTTGTTGATGATCACGAAGCAGAAGGTCACCATTACTCGTTAACGACGCCGTCAAGGCAGAGTCTGTGGGACTCCACAAACCGGACCTGACTCAAATGACTGACTCAAATGACTCAAATATTTAGATTCAGTCCAGACAATGGCCGTAATTTGATTAAAATACTATAAAGGAGGTGGCAGTGTCGAAAGACAAAAATACTTCAAACATGTTGAAACATGTTCAACCGGACCTGAGTCAAATGACTGACTCACATGACTCATGACTCATTAGATTGAGTCCAGACAATGGCCGTACTTTAAAATATCATAAAGGAGGTGAAGTCAAAAGACAAAAATACTTCAAACATGTTGAAACATAAGAGAGAAATTCGCTAATAGCAGCGACATCAATCCGATAATTTTTATGACAGTTGCATGCAGGATTCGAACCTACTGCGTTCAGCCACACGTAGATCACCTTCGCAGAGCCTTAGACCACTAAACCACAGAAGATTTCAAGGATTTTATAGCTTCTGTGGTGTAGTGGTCTAAGGCTCTGCGAAGGTGATCTACGGGTGGCTGAACGCAGTAGGTTCGAATCCTGCATGCAACTGACATAAAGATTATCGGATGTTGAAGCATGTTTAACATCTCTCCTATCTCAGCACTTCGCGGATATGGGGGTCATCCCTCACTCACGCCGCATTGCTCGGGTCAAAACCAAAGCATCATTGAGATATAGAAAATCGAATACTTAACCAAACTGAGATTTTTTTCTGATTTCCAGTGATTCTATACTTAGGGTCAAGTTTGTTTAGAGGAAATAGTGTCACGGAAATGGTAAAGGAGGGAATTAAGGGGAGCAGTAGAAAGGAGGAATAATAGCCATTAAAGGGATTATCATTTTTCTTTATGTGAAAATTAGTCAGTGCTGCGTCACTCTGGTCCATATGGGTTTCATTAAAGTCCTTAAAGTAATGACTCCATCAAACTTCTGCAGTCGATATACCATGTGGGATTAAAGAGAGAGAGAGAAGAGAGATAATAGAGAGAGATAAATAGAGAGAGATAAAGAAAGAGATAATAGAGAGAGAGAGAGATGAATAGAGAGAGAATAACTAGAGAGGTAAATAGAGAAAAAGAGAAAGAGAAAGAGAAAGAGATAATAGAGAGAGAGAGATGAATAGAGAGAGAATGACTAGAGTGGTAAATTGAGAAAAAGAGAAAGAGAAAGTGAAAGAGAAAGAGAAAGAGAAAGAGAAAGGAAGAGAAAGAGAAAAGGAGAAAAAGAGAAAAAGATAAAGAGAAAGAGAAAGAGAAAAATAAAGAGAAATAAGAAAGAGAAAAATAAGTAGAGAAAGATAAAGAGAAAGAGAAAGAAAGAGAAATTGAAGGTAAGAGAGAAATAAGAAAGAGAAAATAGGGAAAGAGAGAAAAAGGGAGAGAGAGACAGAGAAACAGAGAAAGAGAGAGAGAGAGAGAGAGAGAGAGAGAGAGAGAGAGAGAGAGAGAGAGAGAGAGAGAGAGAGAGATGACAAAAAGCGAGATAAATATACTCACTATGCCATTCTATGTATGAACTGTATAGGGCGACATCACGACTGATATTCAGTTACCGGAAATGACGTCACCACTGAAACTTTCAGTCAGGTGTGACGTCACGACACTTAACCTGCACACGGTCACTTACTGATAATACTGCCGTAGTATTATTAAGAATATTCAAATACCATGAATAGGTATCTATTGTAGAAGGATTCATTAACAACTGAACCTTGCAATTCTCTATATACTGAGTTACAATGATGAAGTATGTCGACCGACAGATAGCCTTCTGATCAATATCAAGTTTGGATTAAAAAAAAAAAAAAACATAAATCCTCCCTTTACCTCGTCTACAGAATCAAACCCCCGTCGCTAATCCCAGCGATTCCATCTGTCGCCTTATACTCTTAGCTCTATTCGTCCTTTGAACTTGTCCACCTAGAGGTAGACCTCACCCTTGCGTAGTCCCAACAAACCCGTTTGCACCCAGAGGTTGTTAGTTACGTAAAGCCCCGTCACTTCCTTCTAGGTTCTATGTACTTCTTATATATTTTCGTTTTGCTTTGTCAAGCTAGTACATCACTCTCTATAAGTTTTTTGATTTGTTTTTTAAGAATGTTGTCCCCATTTCCTTTCTGCTGCTGTTCTTCACAGCTCTTGTTCAGTTTAGAACCTTCAGCTCTTTTCCAGGATTTCTTTATTTTCCATAGGATCTAGGTACCTTAATATGGTCCTTTGTCCATACATGAAATCCTCTGCTTCTCTTTCCAAAACCCTGTCCTATCCCCTTCCGCTAGTTCCTTACCCCTTCCAAACCTCACCTCTTCCATGAGTCCCTGCTACTATTCCTTCCAGAGTTTCCAGAGTCCACTGTCCCCTTCCAAAGCCCCTGTCCATTTCCAGAGGTCCCCTTCCAAACCTCGCCCCTTCCATGAGTCCCTACTACTATTCCTTCCAGAGTTTCCAGAGTCCACTGTCCCCTTCCAAAGCCCCTGTCCATTTCCAGAGGTCCTCTTCCAAACCTCGCCCCTTCCATGAGCCCCTGCTACTATTCCTTCCAGAGTTTCCAGAGTCCACTGTCCCCTTCCAAAGCCCCTGTCCCTTTCCAGAGGTCCCCTTCCAAACCTCGCCCCTTCCATGAGCCCCTGCTACTATTCCTTCCAGAGTTTCCAGAGTCCACTGTCCCCTTCCAAAGCCCCTGTCCCTTTCCAGAGGTTCCCTTCCAAACCTCGCCCCTTCCATGAGCCCCTGCTACTATTCCTTCCAGAGTTTACAGAGTCCACTGTCCCCTTCCAAAGCCCCTGTCCCTTTCCAGAGGTCCCCCTGTTCCCTTCCACGGACCCCTGCCCCTACTCCTTTCATCTCGACACCGGCTGGCGTGTCGCCAACCCTTCCCCCTTGTGTCTGAAGCGTTGCATAAAATCATATTAACCTTTGTCCCCCTACCCCACCCCCACCCCCCTCCAGAGGAGTCTGCCTCACCCTACCGTGTCTCGGTCGGGCTAATCACCCAAGTCTCCCCCCCTCCCTCGCCCCCCATCTCCCCCCCCTCTCTTCCCCTCTCTCTATTCCCTGCGCTCTTATCTGGGTTCATCAATAGATGGCCTGTCCATTCCTTTCCATCCAGTGTTCTCTTTTCCGGGATCTTCACTGTCCATCCCCTGGCTCCCCCTCTCCCCCCCCTTCCGCTCCTCACTCTGTTGTTTGTCTTCGCTCATAGATGGGGGGGGGGAAGGGAGACGGGAGTTATCCTCCCTTCCTCTCCCCCCCCCCTTTGGTTCTTTTTCCTATACGTACCAGCAGATTAGCTACACCATTCCCATTTCCTGTCCTGCTTCTTTGATCCACCGGGTCTAATCAACTTACTTTTCTCGCTCTTCTCTTATCCCCCTCCCTCCCCCCTCTCACTCCTCTTCCCACCCCCTGTGCTGTTCGCTGTTGCTAATCAGGGAAAGCGCCTCTATTCTCTCTCTTGTTCACAGTGCAGGGGGCGTTTATGGTCTCAGCCTATGTTGATGGGTGAGGGAGGGAGGGAGGGAGGGAGGGAGGGAGGGAGGGAGGGAGGGAGGGAGAGAGGGAGGGAGGGAGGGAGGGAGGGAGGAGGGAGAGAGGGAGAGAGGGAGAGAGGGAGGGAGGGAGGGAGGGAGAGTGGTATCTTCTTGTTCTATGTGTTAGTTATTATACATTTTGTTGGCGCGGATCAGTTGTGTTGAATTGTCCTCCTTGTGGGACTTTCTCTTCTTTCTTTCTATTTCTCTCTCTCTCTTTCTCTCTCTTTCTCTCTCTCTTTCTCTCTCTCTCTCTCTCTCTCTCTCTCTCTCATGCATAATATGTATTCCAACAAGATCTATAACCACTCAGATAAGGTCTTTTTGTTCTTTGAAAAAAAAATCGCTAAGTTAAGCAAACTGGAATAACATACATTATACACACCTTATCTTAGCTTAACTGAAGTTTTCTTCTTCAGTGTAGCCAAATATTGTGATCTTTTCCCCCCCAGAATTCTCCATTTTTCTCCCCACGATGATTAACCCCCTCCCCTCCCACCACTTTCCAGCATATCACAAGAAACTTCCACAGTCATCTAAACTGAACTTCCCAACTCAAAAGAATCTCCACCAAGTTAGCTTTTGGTTCTTTGAGACAGAAGGATTCTGCGGAATCTACGTCCGGGGTCTCAGGCTCTGGGTTCTCGATATATTTTACACCCCCAACCACCAGGCGCGGATCCAGGAATGTTATTTGGGGAGGGGGGGGGCAAACCGATAACCGATACTTGAAACACGCCGATATTTTAACCCCAAGAATAATGCTGTTGGCTTGGAGATTGGTCCAGAAACCTAAGTCCGTTTTGCTCGTAATTGTATGTAAAATCATATATAATTCACAAATATAAATCAAATCATAAATTCGCACTAAGAAGTGTTTATTCAAGGAGAATCAAACTCGAGATGAGTGTACCATAATCGGGGCGTTGGGGGGGCCCGGGCCCCCTGCCCCCCCCCCTTTCTCTCCGCATCTGCCAACCACCTCATTGGTCAGTGCAACGGCAGTGCCATAACAGTGCAAAGGCACAGTAGAACCCGGTTTCCATTCCGCCTGCTGGCAGGGTCGCCATTAACCCCTGTTCTTCTCCTGAAATAAAGAAATTAAAAAAAAGGAAGGAAAAAAAAATACCCTTTCGCCGCGGTTTATCCAAGTCTTCGACCCCCAAAGTTTGTTCCTACAAGAAAGCTTCTGGAAAGTTACGACGGGAAAAAAGACAGAGACGCTAGAGGCGTTGGTAGTAGCGCGCAGGCGCGAGAATGAGACAAAGAGCGCCAAAGAAAGAGAGAGAAAGAGAGGCAGAGAGAAAGAGACAAATAACGAGAAGGAGATAGAGAGGCAATCGATAAACAGAGAAACAGAGAGAAGATAGAGACAAAAAGACAACGAGACAGAGAAATGGAGAGATAGAGAAATAGAAAAATAAAGAGACAGAAGGAAAGAAGTAGAGATTAAGTGATAAGGAGATTGGAAGAGGCAAATAACGAGAAAGAGAAAGAAAGGCGATCGACATAGAGAGAAATAGAGAGAAGATAGTGACAGAGATAGAAAGACAATGAGATAGAGAAATGGAGAGATAGAGAGACAGAAAGAAAAAAGTAGAGATAAAGTAATAATGACATTGGAAGAGAGAGAGAGAGGGAGGAGTAGAGAAATAGAGAGATGAGGAATTAAGGTAGAAAAAGAGACAGAAATAGTAGAGGAAAAAAGGATATACTCGTATAGAAACAGGGAAGATGGTCGACATTTTCAATCATAGGTACATCTTATAGACTCCCCCTCAAAAAAAAATCTTAAACAAATGTTAAAGTTATTTCATTCCTGTTACCCAAAAGACACAAAAAAAATAGAAGAAAAAAAAGATAAATTTGTATAGAAACAAGGAAAATGGTCGACATGTTCAATCACAGGTACATCTTATAGACCCCCCCAAAAAAAAAAAAAATCTTAAACAAATGTTAAAGTTATTTCATTCCTGTCACCCAAAAGACAAAAAAAAAAGAAAAAAAGATAGAAGAAAAAAAAGATATACTCGTATAGAAACAAGGAAAATGGTCGACATGTTCAATCACAGGTACATCTTATAGACTCTCCCCCCCCAAAAAAAAAAAAAAATCTTAAACAAATGTTAAATTTATTTCATTTCTGTCACCCAGCGGACAACTGAATCCAAGGCATTTGCGTCGAAAGGGAGGATAAAACGGTAGCAGTGCAATTATGAAAATCGTCGAATATGAATAACGAGTTTTAAAATGCGAAATGCAATTATCGCGTTTACATTAAGCATGTTGATTCCATTATTAAAGCGTATACGTACTTTTTTTCGATTTGTTAAACGAGTTAGGCTGTGATGTACAAAATACACCATCATGAACATTTGAACTGATGCTGTCGTTTGACAATAAGCGAATCGTTGTAATTATCATATTTCTAATCAGTTTCCTGGGCAGAGTCTGTTACATGAGCGATAGGACCCAGGTTCATATCCCCATGTAAGCTGAGAGATATGACTTTGCTTTCTAGAACCTAGATGACTCTATTAATAGAAAAAAAGAGTCGTTTGAAATTGATCAAGAGTAAATATTTAAATGTGGTATGGGGTACTTAAAAGTTCACTTTTTTTTCTTGGTAACTTTGTGAACTCTTGATTTTGGTTCATATTTTTTCTTTTCTTTTTTATTATATTTTTGTTTTATTATTCATTATCATTTAAGATATTTCCACAACCAAACACATAAATTTTCTTTTTAATAGTTTTATATTATCAAATAGATTCTATTAATACATTTTAAACGAAAAGTATCTATTATTCTGATTCAAAATGGGTCAGGATGGAATAATCTCGATAACACACAAACCGATTGAGACAGCCTCGGCTTGAGTCACACTAAGCTTGCGACCAGTTTCCGACCACCTTCGACCGAAAAGCGACCAGTCGGCGACACAAAGCATATGCAAAGAATTGAAATGGAAAAAGTTAATGTGGTTGATAAAATGAAAATCTATGTTCTGGGGACTATTCAGTGCGTCTTGTAATATATCTGTCTATCAATCTATCTGTATCTATCTTATTACCGACTACCAGCGATTTCCAAAGACTACTTGCAACTGATCGGCGACCGGTCGGAAACAGGTCGTAAGCTTGGTGTGACTGGGCCCTTAGGTTCCTCAACCTTCACACGTCATCAAATTCTTGACTCCTTTCTTACTGGGCGGTACCTTTCCTTATCTTCTGTCTAGCAGCAGGATATTTTGCTAATCACCCTGCAACTGTCTTCACAGCAACGGGGCTGTCGTATTATTACACCTATAACAAGCTCTCTCTTTTGTTATATAGGTTAATTTCGTGGTTTACCTACGTAACTGCAAGTTGTTTTGGGGGTATTTTATAAATTTGTACATATTTAGTTACCTATTTTTAATTATTCATGCATCTATTCAGTTATCTATTTGTCTACTGTATATATCTATTGATTATCTATATTTGTTTTATTTGTCTTGTTCATTCTTTCACTTATTTATTTTTACTTCATTTTTCATTTTCTTTTTCGGCAAGGGTGGTGCTTTAAGGAAAGTTTGTCAGATAATTTTAAATACAATTATATTTGTGTCGTTGACATCAGACATCCCTGACACGTGTCGTTTTTGTAACATACGGAAGGTAAATAAGGCAGCGTGTGCCCAACATCTTAGAAAAGAAAAATAGTCTCGAACCGCTGGACAACTGATCAAGAAGAAATAGAAAACGACAATTCACCACGTGGACAAAATGTCTCTTTACCGATCATACAAACCTTCATGAAAAATAGTATGTGTGATATCCCAGTTCTCCTTAATATAAATAAATAAAAATTCTAAGATTTCCTATTAATATACAGACAAGTGATCGTTGACTTGTCATATTCTGAGTCATCTTTGCTGTTTCCAGTTTTGTACAAATGAAAAAATATCTAATAGCTTTATCCCCAAAGCTTTGTATTTTTTCATGAATATTAATCACTTCTAAAATAGGAGCTTTTCCAAATGTCTTTGCACACTTTTTCTATTGACTCCTTTGTGTTCAAGTGTGTTTATATGTATGTACGTGTATGTGTGTGTACGTGTGTATGTGTGGGTGAACTTGTGTGTGTGCACTGCCTGAGTACACGTGAATCCATGTAATATGTTTGAATGACTAATTTGCCGTTCTAATGAATGTGATTGTAGGTCTGTATTCTGGGAGTGAGTGGGTAACAGATGTATATTTTTGTCGAATATGTGTTTCGACAGGGAACTGAAACTGTCGATGAAAAAATTTAAATTGGTAATTGTGGAACTGGATAATAAGTAAACGTTCAATTCATAACACACAGACACACACACATACATACACATATATACACATATACACACGTACATACACATACATACATACACAAACACATAAATACATACAAACATACATACACACACATATATATACATACATACATATATAATGGGTCTCAGTGAACAGATATACATTTTGTTTTAAACTAAGACATAATCATTTCTAAATAAAAATATTATAATTAGTGTAAAGTGTGCATTTTTTCTTTAAAGGAAAAACTAAAGATATTCCATTCCAAAGTCAAATACTATGAGAGAAGTGTCTCACAATATAAACACTCTTTCTCTAGGTTTACTCTCCCAGTGGCTTGCTGTTCATTGTTGGGAGGAGAAATTGCAATTGCATAATCAAGAAAGAAAGAGAGAGAAAAACATCGATGGAAGAGCCAATGAGATAATATGTAAATTGGTTTCCATGATTAGGAGCATTATCTCCTCCTGCATACATCTGTTTCGAAAGCATTTATGCATGTGTTAATGAACAGGAATTGGTTTAAATGAATCGACGTGCGCATTTACACATACTGGATTGGACGGTATGTTTGGATATGGAATGGTATGTATATATATATATATATATATATATATATATATATATATATATATATATATATATATATATATATATATATATATATATGTATGTATATATATACATACGCATGTATACATATATATGTATACACACACACACACACACACACATATATACATATATGTATGTATATACACACATACATATATATATATATATATATACATGTGTGTGTGTGTGTGTGTGTGTGTGTGTGTGTGTGTGTGTGTGTGTGTGTGTGTGTGTGTGTGTGTGTGTGTGTGTGTGTGCGTGTGCGTGTGAGTGTGTGTGTGTGTGTGTGTGTATGTATGCGCGCGAGCACATCATACGGAACAATATAATTTGATTTGACGAATTTCACTGTAGGCATCTGACGCCCATGTTCTTCAGTTTCAGAACGAAAATTAACTTTGTACTATGCGGACATTTTGTATATCACGAAAGATAATTTATTTTAAGAGACCGATGCAGAAATCAAATTCATATTGTGTTTTGTGTGTCAATCAAGTGGACGTCGAAACTGAAAAAGAAAATGGACAAACAAATAAATAAGTAAATAAATAAGATTAATCAAACATTTCTTTTGCTTAGAATATAGAAAAACTATTTCACACCTATACCTACCATACAATAGGGTAAAGATATATTTTCGTTTTACTTTAATAACCTAATTTACCCTTTCTACTTCCTCACAGGCAAAAAAAAAAAAAAAAAAACACTACAATCTGCTATACAATACAAATTTATGAAAAAAAAAATCAGGGTTTATCGATGTAAATATACAATCTACGAAGTACTATAGTCCTCGATGAAAGTTGGATCTTGTCCTTCAAAAGCGCTCTGATTCCAAGTTACTCTTCCAAAAGGGGATTTGATCAGCAGGTCTTGTGTCCTTCGAATTCTCGAGGACGTCCTCAAGTCCCCTTCATTTCCCATCAGAGCGAAAGTCTCTCTGTCTAACTCCCCAGGACCATTTGTCACCAGTAGGGGGATCATGTACTATTCCCTAAACAACACTGAGCACATGTCGACTCGGGGGTGACTTTTCTTCCTCTTCCTCTTCCTCTTCCTCTTCCTCTCCCTCTTCCTCTTCCTCTTCCTCTTCCCCTTCCTCTTCCTTTTCCTTTTCCTCTTCCTCTTCCTCTTCCTCTTCCTCTTCCTCTCCCTCTTCCTCTTCTTCCTCTTCTTCTTTTTCTTCTTGTTTTTCTTTTTTCTTTTTTCTTCTTTTTTCTTTTCTTTTTTCTTTTTTCTTTTTTGTCTTGTTCCTCTTTTTCCTCTTTTTCCTTTTTCCTCTTTTTCCTCTTTTTCCTCTTTTTCCTCTTTTTCCTCTTTTTCCTCTTTTTCCTCTTTTTCCTCTTTTCCTCTTTTTCCTCTTTTTCCTCTTTTTCCTTTTTCCTCTTTTTCCTCTTTTTCCTCTTTTCTTTTCTCTTTTCTCTTCTCTTTTCTCTTTTCTCTTTTTCTCTTTTTCTCTTTTTCTCTTTTTCTCTTTTCTCTTTTCCTCTTTTTCCTTTTTCCCCTTTTCCCCTTTTTACCTCCTTTTTCCCCTTTTCCCCTTTTTACCCTTTTCCTCTTTTTCCTCCTTTTCTTCTTTTTCCTTTTTCCTCCTTTTCCTCCTTTTCCTCCTTTTCCTCCTTTTCCTCTTTTTCCTCTTTTTCCTCTTTTTCCTCTTTTCCTCTTTTCCTCTTTTCTTTTTCCTCTTTTTCCTCTTTTTCCTTTTTTCTCTTTTTCCTCTTTTTCTCTTTTTTCTTTTTCCTCTTTCCTCTTTTTCCTCTTTTTTCTCTTTTTCCTCTTCATCTTATTCCTCTTTTTCCTCTTTTTCTTTTTTTCTTCCTCTTTTCCTCTTTTCCTCATTTTCCTCTTTTCTTTTTTCTTTTTTCCTCTTTTTCCTCTTTTCCTCTTTTTTCTTT
Organism: Oratosquilla oratoria; assembly: GCF_046742065.1. Classification (NCBI taxonomy): domain Eukaryota; kingdom Metazoa; phylum Arthropoda; class Malacostraca; order Stomatopoda; family Squillidae; genus Oratosquilla; species Oratosquilla oratoria. The sequence goes on along the minus strand of NC_134780.1, from coordinate 87,706,306 downwards.
TTCCTCTTTTCCTCTTTTCCTCTTTTCCCTCTTTTTCCTCTTTTCCTCTTTTTCTCCTTCTCTTTTCCTCTTTTCCTCTTTTCCCTATTTTTCTCTTTTTCTCTTTTTCTCTTTTTCTCTTTTTCTCTTTTTCTCTTTTTCCTCTTTTTTCTTTTTCCTCATTTTCCTTTTTCCTCTTTTTCCTATTTTTCCTCTTTTTCTTCTTCTTTTTCTTCTTCCTCTTCTATTTATTTTCCCTCTTCTCCTTCTTCTCCTTCTCCTTCTTCTCCTTCTCCATCGCCTTTTCCTTCTTCTTTTGAGGGGAGCGTGAAAAAAGATGGATATTATGAAAATAAAGTGGTATATATGGTTATTGTACCAATGATAAATTGTGCAATTACCTCTCTAAAATCACAGGCAGATAAAAAGTCAGTTTACTCTAGGTAGGTTAGTATAGTTAATGGTCCTTATAAGGTGGATTAATAATGGTGAATAACTAATAATATAGTATAAGGTGGATTAATGATGTTGGATGAATAATAATGATAATCAATAATAATATTTATAATGGTCCTTATAAGGTGGATTAAGATGTAATAGTCAGGGATCCACAATATATATCAAAGTTGGCCACCCAGATACCTTCCGTCCTTCCCCCTCTTCGCTCGCTCCCTCCCTTCCCATTCTCTCTAGCTCCTTGTCTCCCTTTGCCCTCCCTCTTCAGACTAAATTGATTCAAAATGGGCTCGAACTCACTGAACTTATGAATGTTGATTACCTTCGGCTGATGTAAACATAGGCTTCGATTCAGATTCGATCCGATTTGAATGGGTTTCGAGATTGACACACAACCCTCCTCCTCCTCCTCCTCCTCCTCCTCCTCCGCCTTCGACCTTACACCAACAACCTGTGTTATACTCTCCCTCCCCCTCCCCCACACACTCAGAAAGCAAATGTTATACAAACTATTGTTGAAAGGTTCACAAACCATGCATTACTAGCATGCATGTTTGAAGTATGTGATGAAACAGTGTTTTTCTTTGGGATATTTCAAAAATATATTCACATAGATCATATATAAAGAACGCTGTC
>NC_134780.1:87695235-87700235 GCF_046742065.1 Oratosquilla oratoria | reverse complement strand
TTTCACACAATAGGGCTGGCCATTTTCTCTTTGTCTCTGTCTTTCTTCCTTTTATACACACACTCAAATATATATATATATATATATATATATATATATATATATATATGTATATATATATATATATATATATATATATATATGTATATATATATATATATATATATATATATATATATATATATATATACATACATACATATAAACCAAGGGATTTCCCCCCATATAAGGGAGGTAACCAAGCCTAAAGACGCGTACCTACTCCCACCCATTCTACCCCCATCCACCACCCTTTCCTCTCTCTCATCTTAGCTCCTAGTGGATGACGGGTCATCCCTGTATCCCGCCCACTGATCTGGGTCAGAAGCAATGTAGCAAGACACAGCACGTCCACAGCAAGGCCTTTTCACTTAAACGGCGATCCATTCCCCCCCCCGTCCCCCTCATACATAATTTCTCCCTACTCCCCTCGACCTCGTGTGTGTGTGTGTGTGTGTGTGTGTGTGTGTGTGTGTGTGTGTGTGTGTGTGTGTGTGTGTGTGTGTGTGTGTGTGTGTGTGTGTGTGTGTGTGTGTGTGTGTGTGTGTGTGTGTGTGTGTGTGTGTGTGTGTGTGTGTGTGTGTGTGTGTGGTCTTTGGATCACGTGTTGGACTCGTGATCGACAGCTATTTCCCTCCCGGAAGAGAGCTCAGAGCTCGTATGACCGATCTATGGGTAATGCTATGACCTTACACGCACACACACACTCAACTCCCCGCCCACGAGAGTTGGAGTAACGACTCGAAGCGCAGTGATACTGAAATAATTTCAGCTCTGGGCAGGATTCGAACCAGGTACGACCGTACTGGCAGTCTAGTGCTCTACCAACCGAGCCATCGAGTCGTGTGTGTGTGTGTGTGTGTGTGTGTGTGTGTGTGTGTGTGTGTGTGTGTGTGTGTGTGTGTGTGTGTGTGTGTGTGTGTGTGTGTGTGTGTGTGTGTGTGTGTGTGTGTGTGTGTGTGATTGTATGATTGTATCATTTGCATATGTGTATGTAATTTATGTATGTTTTGAAGGTTTGCTCACATCTAAAAGAAAAAGAATCGTAACAACCAAATGGCAGACCGCCATCACTCTATGAATAACTTTGTCTACTAGAATCCCACCCCAGGTTCCTTCGTGTATAAATCCCACCGGACATATTCCAGTCTTCATCCTATTCCATGTCTCCACAGTGAGTAGTAGCTCCTGAAGATGACCTCTGATTGGGCTGAAAGACGTTTTGAGTGACAAAATGAATTTTGGGAAACTTATGAAAATCCTAAACTTTCTTCTGAAATATGAAAACACTTTCTAATAATGTTAAAGGATATTCTCTCTGTTGATGATTTCAATAAAGGTTATACTAGTATATGTTAATATGCACATATATCATATGTATGTCTAAATTGCATGTATATGTGTATTATATGAACATATTGTATGTATTATATATGTATGTATTATATTTTATGCGTGTTGCATGTATATGCGTATTATATGTATATCTGCATTATATGCTTATATATATATATATATATATGTATATGTATATATATATATATAAATATATATATATTTATATACACACATATATATATATATATTATATATATATACATATATAACATATATATGTAATTATATTTATATACACATATATATATATATATATATATAAATATATATGTATATATATAGATATATATACATATATATATTATATATACATATATTATATGTATATATATATATATATATATATATATATATATATATATATATACATATATATATCATGTATATATGAGTCCATGTATTCATGTATCCATGGTTACAAGGGTACATGGATACATAGATACATTGATATATGAATATGAATTTCCCTGTGTACACATACAAAGTTTCATTTACATAAAGGTCGCCGCATTGTGAGGACACGCATCGCAAGCCCCACCACAGGGTAACCACAAAGTTGGGAGGTGCTACACGTACACGTATACTGGGGTAATAGGAAAGCAACCGCTCGGTCCTCGCCCGCTTCAGTGACACGGGGAACCCCCCCGAACAGATCTGCCCCGGCTGTACACATGGATGCATGCGGAAAACTTGCAAACCACATATTGAAAATTGAAGCCGGGGAGCTCCAATAACAGATATTCTACAATCAAAACGCTCTCTCTCTCTCTCTCTCTCTCTCTCTCTCTTTCCGCATTGAAAAGTTGCGAGATATATTGAAACCTTTGCTCTGCGTATTGGAAATCTACTCATTACAAAGCTGGAGCATTCGGGATATGCTGAGAAATTCGTTCTTTAGAATGTTAAATTGGTCTGTTATTTAATGAAATTTAACCAACTGGCTTACGATTAGTAAATGAGGTCATTTTTGTTTTTAGTTCTATCTGTCGTTTGTATTAATTTTGTTTAGGGTATATTTACATATTATAATACCACATGATTCTTAATTATTATTCTATTTATCATGGGTGTTTTAGTGAATTAATTGACGATGCTTCTACTCCTTCTGAACATATTCGTTTGTAAATTACCAGGAAAGCTTAACTTTGAGGTAAAATAATTTTTTTTTTTTAATAAATAAAAAAAAATCTGTTTGATGTGGGATTTCTTAATTAGTAGTTCGCTTATTTATTGCTTATTTGTGATATCTGCCTAGTTCAAGTAATCATTGACAGTGTCCGTTCATTGATCGTTTACTTTCTGGCCTTGAGACCATTTACCTTCACAGGTCAAACCAATACTCCACTAATGTTACATAATGACATTCATCGATGATAGCAAAAGCCTGTTCTCCTCTTGTTTGCAATAGGTGTTGATAATACGAATGACATATCACATTTGCCTATCAATCATTATGTTTGCACTGGTCTTGATAATAAACAATCTGCCAGTCAACAAGATAGGCTTTACCCGACAAATCAATCGGTCATATTTGAGAACAAATCAACATGCCCTCTTCTCCAACATGTCGACATTCTAGATATTTGGTGTTTCATGGTTAGGCTGTCAATCACATCATTCATTGTTGGATAAACTTCGGCCTATCAATCTACCTTGTAGTTTGTATACTAAATTCAGAGATATTCTATTATGCTTGAATAAACGCTATGCCGCAAATCCATTCGAAATGTATGTTCCATGAGATTTTCGACTTTGTGTTTAGCACATTGCTTTGCTCTATGAAATTAGTATCATTCCTAACTTTTGTGAGCCCGAAGTCAAGAATGTAGGAGTGTATAAGTAAGCAGAAAATAGTTATTGGGGTGCTGGATAATATATCCATTACTATAATGCAGATAATGTTTAAAGTAATTGTACGATTTACGCTAAAGTCATTGCTTGTGGTAACCCAGTCAATCAGTCATCAAAGCACACATTTCATTTATCTATTTGTTTATCTATTTCGTTGTTAATTTATTCATTTGCATATCAACTCATCAATTCGTTTGTTCATTTATTATTTATTTACTTATTTATCTATCTATCATCTATTTTTTCTCTATCTATTGATTTACCTATTTATTCATTTTTTATCTATATATTTATATATTTAATAATTCATCCGTTTATTTACTTATTCATTCACTCATTTATTCGTTTATTCATCTAATCATTTATATATCTGTTCATTTATCTATATGTTTATTTATTTCTCCATTTATTTATTATCTATATGGTTAATGTAGGTTTTCCTTCATTCTGCTTAAAAACCGTCTACTGTCAAGGAATGTATGTTTATATACAGTGATTATATTGTAATCAAAATATTGTATCAAAACAACAACAACGACATGGGATGTATAATTCTGTGTCAGGTCTGGGTGTATGTTTCTAAGTCAGCCCACTAACATATGAATCGATAGAGTTGATATCAAATAGAAATAACTTAGAGAAGGACTATGAAAAGAATAACCGAAACAGGTGGAGGGAAGATAAACTTAAAGTTTACTATACAAATAGCAGAAGCATAATTAACAAAATTGATTTGCTGTGAGGTAAAGCATGCGTAGAGAATTTCGATATCATAGTTATTACTGAATCCTGGATCAACATGGCTGATAAACATTTCCTTCCGGAAATCGAAACAGAAGGATGTAAGTTTTTTCACAAGGATAGGGTTGGCAGGAGTAGGGAAGGTGTAGCACTTTTCGTTAAAAATAGAATAAACTGTATTATCAACAATTCGATTTAGGAAGAGGACTGTACAAAATTCATTTGGGTAGAGATTATAGGCAGGAATAAGAAAGTTATCATTGGCGTCTTGTGACCTCCAAACCACAGCATTGAGCAGACTGATCCCCTGATTCATGAAATTCGCAGAGCGTCCCAGTACGAAAACATTGTGAAAACTGAGTGCTAGAGAGACTTGGGAGTTCTAGTGAATCCGGACCTTAAAACCTGGAAAGAATGCATTAGCTCCAGGAATAAAGCTAACAGAGTATTAGGTTTCATTGACGGGACGGTAACGAATAGAAGTGCAGAGGTAATTATTAAATTCTATCTAGCGATAGTTAGACCCATCCTTGACTATGCGGTACAGTTTTGGTCTCCGTCCTACAGAATGAATATCAATTCACTAGAATCAATACAAAGAAGAATAACCAAAATGGTACATGGACTCAGAAGTTTGCCTTACCAAGAGAGGCTTAGGCACGTTAACTTACACTCTCGGAAAAGACGCAGAGTGCGGGGTGATCTAATAGAGGTGTTGAAGTGGATCAAAGGTTACAAGGGTGATGCAAACAAAATTATCATATTAAGACAACAGGACAGGACTCGCAGTAATGTACAAACTTAGATTTAAGAAGGAAATAGGTAAGAATTGGTTTACTAATAGGGTGGTCGACGAATGGAATAAACTTATTAAACATGTAGTAAGCGCTGAAACTATCAGTTGCTTTAAGAAATGATTAGACAACTTTATGGATGGGGATGATAGGTGGTGATGGATACGGAGCTGCCTA
>NC_134780.1:87687735-87690235 GCF_046742065.1 Oratosquilla oratoria | reverse complement strand
ATATATATATATATATATATATATATATATATATATGTTGAGACATTCTGACAGGTTGATGTAAGCGGAATAGGAAAACACAGGAGTCTTAGTCTTGAGTTTATTCCTGACTAGTTTCGCAGGAATAAACTCAAGACTAAGACTCCTGTGTTTCCTATTCCAGTATATATATATATATATATGTACATATATATATATATGTATATATATACATATATATACATACATGTATGTATATATATATACATACATATATATATATATATATATATATGCAAAGTAGACCACTTGGAAAAAGGAAACTAACGAAGCAGAGCGCTTTCGTATATTACATCTTTAGTGGTCTACTTTGCATAAGTGAACACACGTACCCGTGTTCTTATTAGCATATATATATATATATATATATATATATATATATATATATATATATATATATGTATATATGTATATATGTATATATGTATATGTATATATATGGGAGAGAGAGAGAGTTTGAGTTATAGAATAAAAGAAAATGAATAAACAGAGGAGAGAAAAAGACAGAGAAAATGAAAGAGAGAGCGAGAAAGAGAATGAAGAGAGAGGTAGAGAGAGATAGACATGTAAGCGTGTTTGTGATTGGTCAGATTCCCATGGGAGTCCATTCCTTCCGAGCCAATGATTGCAAATGTAACAAATCCGGCGTCTCGCAGGACCAGAAGCGAAATGACATTGTTTGTGATTCAGATACAAGCTTCCATCCGATTTCATTTTGATTGAGGGAAAAAGGGAGCCGAGAATGTATACCGTGAATTTCGAATCTGGAGTCTGCGGGGACCAATCCTTTGTAAGTTGTCAACAAATGCTCGCTCCCGGCTTTGAAGTTTCCGACAAGCTTTGAGAGTTTTTGGGAATTGGGGAGACTATGTGTGCGTGCGTGCGTGCGAGAGAGGGAGGGATAGGAAGCGAGAGAGAGAGAAAGAGGGGGATAGGGAGGAGAGGGACACAAGGAGAGAGGGACAGAGAGAGAGAGAGAGAGAGAGAGAGAGAGAGAGAGAGAGAGAGAGAGAGAAGAGAGAGAGAGAGAGAGAGAGAGAGAGAGAGAGAGAGAGAGAGAGAGAGAGAGAGAGAGAGAGAGAGAGAGAGGGAGAGGGACAGAGACACAGACAGAGAGAGAGAGAGGTAGAAATAGGAGAAAGGATAGAGGCAGAGGTAGATATAAAGACAGAGATAGAGATTCAGCCAGAGATAGCATCAGGGGTAGATGAAGTGATAGAGGCGGATATAGGTAGAGATACAGGTAGAGATATAGGCAGAGACGGAACACAGGTAAAAACAGAGACAGAGGGAAAGATAGAGACAGTGATAGAGAGAGAAATCCAGAGATATATAGAAAAACATATATATATATATATATATATATATATATATATATATATATATATATATATATATATATATATATATATATATATATATATATATATATATATATAGATATATATATATATATAGAGAGAGAGAGAGAGAGAGAGAGAGAGAGATAGAGAGAGAGAGAGAGATAGAGCCAAAACTAGAGCTAGAGCTATGTATGTATGTATGTATGTATGTATGTGTGTATGTATGTGTGTATGTATGTATATATGTATGTATGTATGTATGTATGTATGTATGTATGTATGTATGTATGTATGTATACATGTATGTATGTATGTATGTATGTATGTATGTATGTATGTATGTATGTATGTAAACATGTATGTATATGTGTGTATGTTTGTATGCATGTATATGTGTATGTATGTATGTATGTATGTATGTATGTATGTATGTATGTATGTATGTATGTGTGTATATATGTATGTATGTATGTATGTATGTATGTATGTATGTATGTATGTATGTATGTATGTATGTATGTATGTATGTATGTATGTATGTATGTGTGTGTGTGTATTTACGTATGTATGTATGTATGTATGTATGTATGTATATATGTACATATGTATGTATGTATTTATGTGTTGTATGTTTGTATGCATGCATTTATTATATGTATGTATTTACATATATAAATGTATGTATGTACGCACACACACACACACACACACACACACACACACACACACACACACACATATTTATATTTATATATTTGTATATATATGTACATATACATATATATATACATGTACATATATATCTATCTATATATATACATATATTTATATATACATAATATATAAATATATTATATATATATATATGTATATATAAGCATACACATTGTGTGTATATATTTATATGATTGATAACGTTAGTGACAAAGCTGGGGAAGGTGCGCAAGACGAGGAAGTTGAAGGTAAACGTGGGTAAAATTAAGGTGATTGAGATGCACAATAGGTTAGAATGGCAGCGAAATGAAAGTAAGCATTAATGGAGAGAGGTGGGAGGAAGTGGGTAACTTTAGGTACTTAGGGGTGCATGTAGCGGGAAAGGGAGTAGCGGAGGTAGGGGT
>NC_134780.1:87670235-87677735 GCF_046742065.1 Oratosquilla oratoria | reverse complement strand
TTTCATATTTTCCAACCAATTGTTTCAGAGTTTATTATGTGGTTACTAAGTCTATTTCACTCGTTAGATACTCTAGCAGAAGATAAATCCAATGCAGAAGAAAAGGCTTTCCTTTCCTTCCATGCTGCAATAATTTCTCACATGTATGATACTGATTATAATGAGAGGACAAAAAAGTTTCATTAAATTTGAATGAATGAATTATGGTGATATTTTATATATATATATATATATATACATATATACATATATATATATATGATATAATATAGATATATATATATACATACATATATATACATACATATATATACATACATATATATACATACATATATATATATATATATATATATATATATATATATATATAATGTAATATATATATACATATATATATATATTACTCATTTCGATGAGGTAGCATTTTATTTTTCCTTATAAGTGGCAGTTTGCCGACAAGATTGACGAGATAAACACCATATGAGGACGGAGCCTTTATTTGTACGATGTTTCGCTTATTACAGCGAAACGTCGTACAAATAAAGGCTCCGTCCTCATATGGTTTTTATCTCGTCAATTTTATTTTTCACCAGAAAACTGTACAAATAGTAATGATACATACATAAATATTTACATATACGTATATACATAAACGTATAAATATATATATATATATATATATATATATATATATATATATATATGTAATATATATATATATATATATATATATATATGTATATATATATATATATATATATATATATATATATATATATATACCAAAGGTTTTTTCCCCTTACACGGGGGGTAGCCAAAAAGAAAAAGGCATAGAAACCACTCCCACCCATTCCATCCCCTACATATTCCACTCCCCTCCACCCTCCCTCTCATCTTGGCACCTCCTGGATGACGGGTCATCCCTGCATCCTGTCCACTGCCCTGAGTCAGAAACAATGTCGCAAGACAGCACATCCACAGCAAGGCCGCTTCATTTATATATATATATATATATATATATATATATACAGATACAAATACAAGCATGTACATATAGACATATACACTTGCGCGTATTTATGCATACATTTACATCCAAACAAGAATACACATGAACACTAATCAACCTGATGACAACCAAGACTTCTGTTCGAAATGTCAGATATTGTGCAGCTGCTCATAAAATGGGGAAATTTATGGACGAATTAGATTATATCAGCGATTATCATGTAAAACTAAATGGTCTCCATATGGAAAGAATTCCTCCATTATTATAAGCCAGCCACTTATTTCAATTTTCGAAAATGAAAGAAAAGTTGAACGAGTTTGTCTTTTTCTTATTCATTTATTTTATCTTATTTGATCTTATTTCAATTTTCATTTATTTACTTATATCTAATTATCTAATTGATTATTTATTTGTTTATTTATTTTATTTGTTTATTTATCTATTTATTTATTTATTCATTTTTGTTTATTTATTAATTTTTCATTTATTTATTTATTTATCTATTTATCTATTTATTCATTTTATTTATCTATCTTTTATTTTATCTATTTTTTTTTTTTTTTTTTTTTTTTTTTTTTTTTACTTCTAGTGTTGACTTGGGAAGGGCCTAGTTTGCAGAGAAATTGGCCTAAATCTGATTATTTTCTTGTAGTTATTTTCACGCATTTCGATTTTCTTTAAATAGATTTCACCTTCATTAACTTCGTTCTATATCCATCTCAAACTATAACTTCATCTCACATTTACAAGAAATAAAAAGAATAATGTTCTTCCCAAACTTCTCATTATCTTTCTTTCTCTTTCACTCTCCGTTGTCTACATAACTGTCTCTCTTCAAAAGCTGTTCATGCATTTCCTGAACGATATTTCTTTCGCTCACATTTATCTTCACTCATATTTCTTTATTTTGCCAAAAGACACCCGACGCATCTTTGTTGCACTTGTCATCACAGACCCACGAAACGTTTCCACTTTTCAGGAATACTAAAGGAAAGAGAGAATGGGAGAGAATGGAAGATAGATGGACACTCATAGATAGATAGGTAGATAGATATATATAGATGGATACATGTTGTAGATAGAGAGATTGATTGATATATTTACGGGCTAGTAATTTGATGAATTTATAGCTAAAAATAGATCGATAGAGAAGGAAAGGGGTAGGCAAGAAAGAAGAATGAAAAAAATAGGTTGGGGGAGAGATACAGAGATACATATACAGATATGTGTATGTATATGTATATGTATATGTTTGTATATACATATATATATATATATATATATATACATATATATATATAATATATGTATATATATATATGTATGTATATATTTATATATATATATATATATATACATATGTATATGTATGTATATGTATATGTATGTATATATTCATATAGATATATATACAGTATATATATATATATGTACATATCTATATATATATATATATATATATATATATATATATATATATATATCTCTTTTTTTTCAATTTTCCGGTGGTTTCTGCAAAAATAGTTCATAACGTATATATTGTGATTTCTTTGCATATATATATATATATATGTATATACATACATATATATATATATATATATATGTATATATATATATATATATATATATTCGTGAAGCGTGTCAAGAGATTTTGTTTCAAGCATATTTTGTTGAAAACGACAGCAAATTTATTAGAAATTAATTTCTTTCCTAACCTTTCTAGCTTTCGGAAAGTAGAAATAAATCTACTTTCCGAAAAATATAAAGCTTACGAAAGAAATTGTTTTTTCATTAATTTGCTGTCGTTTTCAACAGAATATATATATATATATATATATATATATATATATATATATATATATATATATATATATATGTATATATATGTATATATACAAAGAGAGAGAGGGAGAATTAGAGAGATAGATATAAAGACAAAGAGAGACAAAAAGAAAGCAAGAGAGAGATGGAGATAGATAAAAAAAATGGTGCATATACAAGACACTGATGAAAACTGAACAGGAGCTGAACAGAGGAAACGGACGAGAGAACGAACAAGAGAAGAAGAAAGAGGAGGAGAGGAAGAAAGAGGAGGAGAGGAAGATGAGGAGGAGCAAAACCGAAAAGGGAGAGAGAGAAAAAAAATGGCGAAAGAGAGAAACGTAGAAAGATTATGGGACGAAGTGGATGGGGTGGAGGGTTAGGAGGAGGAGGAGGAGGGGAGGATGGTGGAGGAGAGGTGAAGGGGAAGGAGGGAGGGGAGGAGGGAGGGGAGGAGGAGGAGGAGGAGGAGGAGGAGGAGGAGGAGGAGGAGGAGGAGGAGGAGGAGGAGGAGGAGGAGGAGGAGGAGGAGGAGGAGGAAGTCCGTTGAAGCCTTTGGTGGCTGCATGGTATTGCAGTGAAACATTTATTTGTAGTGAATAGAACAAACAAAAAGGAAAATTGTACAGTTGTTTGCAGATTGGGCCAGGCTGTGTGGTATAGGGGAGGACAGCGTTGATCTGTCCTCCTGTCCCCGTCCCATTCCCGTCCCTGTCTCATTCCCGTTCCCATTCCCGTTCCAATTCCCGTCCCATTCCCGTCCCCGTCTCATTCCCGTCCCGTTCTCATTCCCGTCCCATTCCCGTCCCCATCCCATTCCCGTCCCCCGTCCCATTCCCGTCTCCGCCCCGTTCCCGTCCCCTTCCCCGTCCCATTCCCGTCCCCATCCCTGTCCCATTAACGTCCCCGTTCCATTCCCGTCCCCGTCCCATTCCCTTCCCCGTCCCATTCCCGTCCCCGTCCCATTCCCGTCACCGTCCCATTCCCGTCATTGTCTTATTTCTGTCCCCGTCCCATTCCCGTCCCCGTCCCGTTCCGTCCCCGTCCCATTCCCGTCCCTGTCCCGTTCCGTCTCCGTCCCATTCCCGTCCCCGTCCCGTTCCCATCTCCGTCCCGTTCCCGTCCCCGTCCCGTTCCCGTCCCCGTCCCATTCCCGTCCCCGTCCCGTTCCCGTCCCTGTTCCATTCCTGTCCCGTCCCATTCCCGTCCCCGTCTTATTCCTGTCCCCTTCCCATTCCCGTCCCTGTCCCGGTTTTATTCCCGTCCCCGTCCCAATCCCGTCCCCGTCCCATTCCCGTCCCCGTCCCGTTCCCGTCCCCGTCCCATTCCCGTCCCCGTCCCATTCCCGTCCCCGTCCCATTCCCGTCCCCGTCCCATTCCCGTCCCCGTCCCATTCCCGTCCCCGTCCCATTCCCGTCCCCGTCCCATTCCCGTCTCCGTCCCATTCCCGTCCCCGTCCCATTTCCGTCCCCGTCCCCGTCCCATTACCTTAATCTTCCCCAACCATGCTGTTGCTTTAACTACTTCGTTAAGGTTAACGACAGACAATTTCATTCAGCTTAAGGGAAACCTTTCAGATATACAACGACCTCTCTGACTTTTTCCTTCCCTTCCCATTCTTCCTTTCCCTTTAACCACCCTATCCCTTCCCCTGTCCAAAATCTCCCTTTCCGTCCTTCTTCTCGGCCGTCATGTTATGTCTCTTCCTCGTTTACCTGTCTCCAACTCTATCATCCTGTCCACTCCCGTCGAAGTCTGTCACTCTTCGGGGCCCAATCTCCTCGCCCTTACAGATTATCTCTCGTTATCTCCCGTCTCGCTCTGTCCTTTATCACGTCCTATCTCTTTTTTTTTTTTTTTTTTTTTTTCAAAACTGAATGATGAATATCGTCTGATGTCTGCCAGAGGGAAGATAGAAAAGGCCACTTGACAACGAAAATATTTATTCATTTATTCATTATATAATTGTCTATTCATTCATTTGTTCATTTATTTGTTTATTCCCTTGTTTATTTATTCATTCATTAGTTTATTTTCATTCTTATCTATTTATCTATTCATGTTTTTATCTACCTATTTACTTATCTATGATTTTCTATTTATTATATCTTTACTTTGTTACCTCCCTTGTAGACTACTTCCCTAGTATGGGGGAAAAAGCCTTCGGTATATGTATGTTATTACTTACTTGTTATTTTCTCTCCTTGCTTACTTGCTTGTTCATTTTTTAAACATAAAGCCCCTTGACCATTAGAGTTAGGGAGTATTGAAGCACAATTGAGACAAAAAAAAAAAAAAAAAAAAAAAAAAAAAGGGATAAATAGGGTATGTATAAAGCGCTGTTAACACGAGCAATGTTTCGGCATCAAGTTCCCGATTTCTCGGCAGCTTTTTCCCGATTTGCTCCTGCGACCGTGGTTCACACGAGCCAAGCGGGAAAAAGCTTCCAAGAAAACAGGAACTTGGTGCCGAAACATAGCTCGTGTGAGCCGTGCTTAACGATTCAATTCAGTGTTGAAAAGTGGCACCAAGGACAAAGAACAGCAACACATAAAGTTTAGGGTTACACGAGACGTCAGGGACTCCTTTGTTGTCCGGGTTAGGGACACAGTTCTTTACCTGTTTAACTATAGAAGTTTATCTTAACTGAAAAGAAAATGATTTCCCGTTAGCGTTGAAGGGTTAAATCCCGTAAACCGCTTAAATGTTAAATCCTAAACTGGTTCCGTCTCCCCCACGGATTCGTCCCTTTCCTCCTTCCCATCGGTCCGTTCCATTGGCCCAAACGGAACAGAAATGGAAAAGGGGAAGAATACGATTGTATAATAACCCATGGATCTAGAGGTGAGGTAACATACGCGGGGAGACGCTGATCTACAGCTCGAGCAGACAAGACAAGGGGATTCAAACCCAGGTCAAGTTGAGCTCGAAAGTTAAAATAGCATTTTTTTTTTTTTTTGCCATCGAGTTCGATGGAATAGATTGGTGATAACCAGCGTAAAAGTTAAAGTGCCAACATGTATGAAAGGGATTAATTTGGTAATTTGAAGTGAATAAAATCACATGACGGCAAAGTAAGAGTATGTCACCTCGAATGGAATGTGTTAATAAGTACAAAAACAGAATAACATAAAACATAAAGATAAAAACAAAACGGAATTAAATAAAAAGTAAAGATAAAACAAAACAATAAAATAAAACAAAAATAAAACAAAGCAGAATAAAATAAAACATGAAGATAAAACAAAACAAAATAGAATGAAATAAAACGAAAAGAACGAAATCAAATAAGACAAAATTCAATAAAACAATGTATATCAATTAGTTAATTGTTTAATAAAGTAAGAAAAAAAATAAGAAATACTACAAAATACCACAGACTAAAATAAGGTGGAATTAAGTTAAAGGAATATATGCCATCGAGAGTTGAAATAGATGAAACAAACCAAAAATAAAATGGAATAAAACGAAAAAGAACGAAATGAAATAAAACGAAATCTAATAAAACAAGAAAAGTAAATAAGTTAATTGTTTAATAAAAAAAAATTATATGAAATACTACAAAATACCACAGAACAAAATAAGGAATTTTGATGAGATCCTTTTACCATCGAAGGTTAGAAAACAAAGGATTACAAAGGCGGAGCATACCGACAGGAGACCTTTTGATCCATATCTAGGTCGGATGCGAAAAGAAAATCATATTAATAATAAGATAATAAATAAAAACTATAATAATATAAATAACAAATAAAATACATAAATATATGCATAGGTATAGTTAAATAATAAACAAACAGGTATTCAACTATACCTATGCATTTAATCCAAAAGGAAAATTTCTACCAAGTATGGAATTGATCTTTAAGAAAAAACGTAAGAAAATGATCAGAGGACGCCAGGAGACGCTTAGCTGCCGCCGGAACCACCACCTTTGCCCTTCATACTATGACAGCCGTTGTGAGTTAATGATCCCTTGGCAACGCGGTCAATAGGCGAATTTGAGGCTCGCCATGTTGTGACGTCACACATCATATTAAGACAATAGGGCAGGACTCGCAGTAATAGATTTAAACTGGACAAATTTAGATTTAAGAAGGAAATAGGCAAGAATTGGTTTACTAATAGGGTGGTCAACGAATGGAATAGACTTAGTAACCATGTAGTGAGCGCTGAAACTATCAGTTGTTTTAAGAAATGGTTAGACAACTTTATGGATGGGGATGACAGGTGGTAATGGACATGGAACTGCCTAGTGTAGGCCTCATGGTCTCTTGCAGTCTCCTTCATTTTTATGTTCTTATGTTCTTAATACGTACTGTAGCAGGCAAATCTTTTTCGAAATTAATTTCTTAATACGCAGGGCATAGATGACGGGTTTGGTCGCAGCTAGGCGTCTCCTGGGGAAGTATTCTCTGCCCACAGAGGAGATATGGAAGAGATAAGAGAGATAAGGCTCCGGAGGAGAGATGGGGTGGAAGGGAGAAGAGAAAACAGAGAAATAGATAGGTTGATAATTAAGTTGAAAGAAATTAATAAATAGGTTGTTGGGTCAGAGTGTGGAGGGTTGTTATCTTCTACGGCCATCATCGTTGATGCGTCTGTCATTTTTATCATCATTGTTAATTGTCACTATCGCCGTTACCGCCGTAGACAGTATGTCA
>NC_134780.1:87662735-87665235 GCF_046742065.1 Oratosquilla oratoria | reverse complement strand
CGTCCTCCTCCTCCTCCTCCTCCTCTTTTCCCCTTCCAAGTATTCGTCACCTTTTTTCGTCTCCACATGTGTCTTTGAGGTTGACCTTGAAGGTATGTACAAGAAGGAGATATCTTAGCGGCAAGACTACTTTATACCGTCTCTCCTCCCAACTCAGCCATCACTCTGCCATCCTGTTCCGTTCTTTCCGCCCCTCATTTTTCATAAAATCTGATCTCATAACCCAAAACAAGATGTGCGCGCCGGCAGACAACGTCTTTGTGCTTCGACAACGATACGTGAGTCTTGGCTTCTTCGGTTTAGTCTTCTAATGCACTTCGGATGTGCCGCATCGTCGCTCGCAGACGTCTTAGGCGTATCGTTCTCAGCCCCGCGACAGGCGTGCATACAAATCACGAACCGTTTCGACTCTCATCGCGTCTCATAACGCACAAGACGTCTCGCTAAGTCATTAACTCTTTCACGCCAATTATCGTGTCCAAGCCGAAGTCAGGCTATATGTCACAGACACTATCGGACACGCCAACACCAAGTATTCCATCCTCGCCATTATGATTTTCATTCGAGAGCGTTCCCATAACTTTGGCTTCCACTTCACCCCATAATACTTGAAGATTAATTGCCTAATACCGGCATGATAAGCGGAACGCTTAACACACTGCCAGGAAGCGATAAAGCCGGGGCTTTTTGCCCGCGGCTGTGATAAGCATATATCATCTTAATTGTCATGTGAAAACAGCTATTGGCTCTTGATTATGCACCATCTTGTCTCCTGGATTTATCTCCTTGCTTATCGTCACCTGCGCTGTTTTGCATAGCCTACCTATCTCCCCGGGTGATGTTCCTATATGTATGCGTGCCAGTCTTATCTAGCGCGTATTTATGTATATATATATTTATATGAAAGAGCCTCCCGCCCGCGCATTATCGAAGAACGATGACGTTGCTTCTGTCTTGACTCCACCCCGGTACCGCCCGCTTTGGTAGACCCGGACGTTGGGGCACAAGTTGCCTCGTACTCTCGCGGCGCGCCATCGCTCCCATCAGTCAATTCTGATCTCTCCGAGGAACCAGAAGACGAACGCGTCGCAGCCTCGAACCTCGTGTCCTCTCGAACACTTTGCTACTGTTTCCTAAATCCTTCGAACCTTTGTCGATGAAGTCTGGTTGTCGTCAGGTGATTTTATTCAAGAACATAAGAACATAAGAAATAAAGGAGACTGCAAAAGACCATAAGGCCTACACTAGGCAGCTCCGTATCCATCACCACCAGTCATCCCCATCCATAAAGTTGTCTAATCGTTTTTTAAAACAACTGATAGTTTCAGCGCTTACTACATGGTTACTAAGTTTATTCCATTCATCGACCACCCTATTAGTAAACCAATTCTTGCCTATTTCCTTCTTAAATCTAAATTTGTCCAGTTTATACCCATTATTGCGAGTCCTGCCCTGTTGTTTTATTATGATGACCTTGTTTGCATCACCCTTGTTATAGCCTTTGATCCACTGATGGAAAAACACACACCATCTCTTCCTCCCCCAGAGCATTACTGGCTTTCTTACCTTTCTCTAATAATTTTGAATAAGATTTTGGCTACGATTAGATCTTTTGCACGTTTTCCTCTGGCTGCCGCCAGGCGATTTTATTCAGATGAAGGTGGGGGCCCTACCCACCCCCAGGCTAGCTTTCTAGATTAACCTAATCTAGATGGGAAAATACCCCTACAGTCTTAATTCAGGCTTTGTCACAGATTATTGTTTTGTGTTGATGTCGGAAGCAAGTAGTGAATATGGTTGATGTGATAGTTTCTGCAGCTTGTGACAAAAGTTTTAAGACACCTATCTTGTATATGAATGGTTTAAACAGTTCATTCCTGTAGCAATGAAGACAGCAGTAATTGCTTCGGATTTATACAAAAGTTTGTGCAGCGAAGGAAGATAGATGTCACTGGAATAATCGGGTTAAAAGAAAAAAAGAATAATGAAAAATATGATTATGTCTGAAAGCTCAACATCGACAACTAGATTAGAATTTCAGTCCAAAAAAAATGACGTATTTCGTTATTATCGTTATTATCAAAGTAAACGGAACAGGTGGAGTAATTCTGAAGGGTATCCAAGGTCATGGCAGAAAAAATGAGAATGTAAACTGATCGTCTTAAGTACTACCACAGACTAAAATTCTTTTTCGTGAATTAGATTAATCTACCACTAAAGTTTTGGTTTTATTACTAAACCCCACCCCCATCAGCTCACACGTATATTCACTTTGGTCCGGTAGAAACTGTTTGAGGAATACACAGTATGGACGACATTTTGCGTTCTGCTTAGCACGACTACGCCATTGTAGACAGGACTCGGAATACTCGGGCGATCATTTGAAAAATCAAGATCACCAGACGCTTCACACAACTGTCAGGCATGACACCTGGACCATATAAACAGCAAAATAAAAAGATAAATAATAATAATGATAATGATAATGGTAATACCATAA
>NC_134780.1:87642735-87645235 GCF_046742065.1 Oratosquilla oratoria | reverse complement strand
TTAAATGAGACGAATTAAGTATTACAAATAACATTTTATTACTTGATTTCAGAAGGGCTCGTTTTGAAAAGTTAAGAAAATACTTTAAAATGTTTGGAACCAGCCCAGGTGGAAATAAACCTATCTTGAGTCATGACAGTGAGGTCACTGAGGTGGTCCTAGATCATGTCACAGGGGAGGTCAGGAAACCTAGTAGTTAGATCACATATAAGACAAGCCCGAAGCTCAATAATGGGGTCACGACTCAAGATACTTGGGCTCAGAGATTTACCTTACGAAGAGAGGCTTATAGAATGGACATCAATTCACTAGAATCAGCACAGAGGAAAGTGACCAAAATAATACACGGGCTCAGAAAATTACCTTAGGAAGAGAGGCTTAGGCACGTTAACTTACACTCTCTGGAAAGACGCAGAGTGTGGGGTGATCTAATAGAGGTGTTCAAGTGGATCAAATGTTCTAACAAGGGTGATGCAAACAAGGTCATCATATTAAAACAACAGGGCAGGACTCGCAGTAGTGGATTTAAACTGAACAAATTTAGACTTAGGAAGGAAATAGATGATAATTGGTTTATTTATAGGATGGTAAACGAATGGAATAGGCTTAGTAACCATGTATTGAGCGCTGAAACTATCAACTGTTTTAAGAAACGGTCAGACAACTTTATGGATGGAGATGACAGGTGGTAATGGACATGGAATTGCCTAGTGTAGGCCTTATGGTCTCTTGCAGTCTCCTTCATTCTTATGTTCTTATGTTCTTTAGATGAAAAGTACAGTGAAGTCAGTAATGTCGTCAGTCCGGAGGTCATTAATGTGGCCAGGGTACGAGGTATACCCGTCGGTCAATAACATGCTCAGGGGTCTAGATGAAATATACAATAACCTAACCGCTAGGATTTTTTATATGTAATAAAAATTTATGCATTACAGGGAAATTGAATCAGAAACGAATGAACTTAAATGGATGGTGGATAGGTGAGGCTGTAATAAAAATAGGGCTTTATATTAGGGTAAAAAGGAGCGAAGTACAACTTAGGACTATATATAATGAAATGGCTAGACTGGTTAAAAAGAACATGGGTACAGCGAAACGTAACTATGAAATCAAGGTTACCAGAAAAACGGGGTCTAACCCAAAGTGCTTCTTACATCTTTACAGAACTGAAAATAAACAAAGAATAGGCCCAATTAGATCTGATGAGGATATCTTCATAGATTCAGAGAAAAAAATGAGCGAGGCATTTAATAAACATTTCTCTCGTTACTTACACGGGAGGGGATAGATATGGTACCTCACTGCGACCCGATCTTCAGTAGGAATGAGGGAACTAGACTAACTAGTATCAGTATTAGCAAGGAAGAAGTTGTCAAACAGATTGATAGACTTAAAAATACAAAATCCCCTGGTGTAGACAAAAAAGATACGAGAGTGCTAAAGGAATGTAAATTTAGAATCCGCCCACAGTCAACGGAAGTTTTCAGTAAGTCGGTAGACACTGGATTCGTGGCTATATCTTGGGGATGGCAAACGATGTTTATATATTTAAGAAGGGGGATAATTCTTCTATGCACAACTACAGACCAATCTATGGTTTCACTTAAGAGAAGATTAGATATCTTTATGGACAGGGATGAGAGGTGGTAATGGACATGGAACTGTCTAGTGTAAGCCTTATAGTCTCTGGCAGTTCCTTTCATTCTTATGTTCTTATGTTATTTTCTTGTGAATGACTTAGTGAGTTAGTGGGATAGTGAGTGAGTTAGCGAATTAGTGAGTAAATGAACTAGTGGGTGAGTTAGTGGGTGAGTGAATGGATGAGTTGGTGGTTAAGTTAGTGGGTGAGTGAATGGATGAGTTGGTAGTTAAGTTAGTGGGTGAGTTAGTGAAAGAGTGGGGGGGAGATTGCAAGAGAGAGAGAGAGATTGAGAGAGAGAGAGAGAGAGAGAGAGAGAGAGAGAGAGAGAGAGAGAGAGAGAGAGAGAGAGAGAGAGAGAGAGAGAGAGAGAGAGAGAGAGAGAGAGAACGAGGAGCGAGGATAAAGGAGAGAGGAGTAAAGAAAACGAGGAGGGCGGGAGAGAGGAGAAGAGAGGGGAAAGGATAATGAAAGGTTTAGGTGGAGTGAGTGAGGGAGATAGAGAGAGGATCAGAGAGAAAAGAGGAAGAATGAGGAAAGAGAAAGAGAGACAGACATCTACAATGATAACTGACGGATGGACAGTACAAACAGAAGAAGGGAGAAGGGAAAGGAGAAGGAAAGGTTTAGCGGGAGTGAGTGAGGGAGATAGAGAGAGGAACAGAGAGAAAAGAGGAAGAATGAGGAAAGAGAAAGAGAGACAGACATCTACAATGATAACTGACGGATGGACAGTACAAACAGGAGACCCACGTATGAGCGTACAAACACTAAGAGGCACAGATAAGTAAACAGAGTAAGAGAAAGACATTCTGTCAGTTAGCCAGTTAGAGACAAACACAGAGATAACGAGATTTTGTG
>NC_134780.1:87627735-87637735 GCF_046742065.1 Oratosquilla oratoria | reverse complement strand
CAGTAATAACGTGCAAAGCAATAATTTAGTGATATCAATCCTTAGGCCTTTTCACAAGAACAGGTTTGCAAGACAAGAATGAGGACAGGAGACAGGAGATTATACTCGAAGTAATGTTTTTGATCCTCAGTAGAGCTGGGTATGTACAAGAAGCACCAAGTTTTCGTGAGATCGAAAGAAACGCGAAAAGAACGGGGGAGGGGACGTGAGATATGAGTGTGTCAAAAACAAATCCATCTGAGAGGTCCACCAGAGAGCTTTGGGAGGGAGGGGCATGGGTGAGTCTAAGAAGTCCTAGTTTGAAGCTTATGGGAAGTAGAGGAATGCGTCGTATGGGTGTGTGAGTAGAAGAATATTGTGAAGATTTGTTTTAATTGTGTCCAAGCAGTTTGTGGGTGGGTATGGGCATAAGCCACTGCGGAGAACGAAGTGCGTTTGTGCCGGGGGTGGAGGGTGTGTATGTGTGAGTGTGCAGAGGCGCTTGAGTCTGTAGGCACAGAAGAAGAGCGGCAGGACGGGAGGTGGGAGCCCGAGCGTAACGCGCGCTCGTGTGGCGGCCTTAGATTACAACACAAAAACATTAACATCTCTTTTCTTGTTAGCCAACGCTCTGTTTGTTTGGTTTTTTCTTCCTTTTCTTTTTTGTGGTTTGGAGGTGTTTGTGCTGTTCTATGAGGGGTGTCAACAGCAGAAGGAAAAAGGAGCGTAAATGTTTGTGTTTGGTAGCGTGGATGCCTGAGAGAGAGCGTTTGGTCCCTGGGTTAGGAAGTCTTTAGGGGCACCGACTAGTAGGGAGAGTGGGGGGAGGATGGGACTCACGGGCAGAGGGAGGGGGAGGGGGAGGGGGGAGGGGAGGGAGGGGGAAGGGAAAAGCCTTAATAGAGTTAAAGTGAGGAGGAAAAATGTAATGAGTAAGAGATGGGTTGACTTAGGGAAAGAGGAAACGAAAGGGTATAAAGAAATATATGCATATATATTTTTCAGGAAAACAAGAAGATGGAAATACAGTCTAGGGGAGAGGAAAGAGAGGGAAGAGTGAGAAGAAATGATGTAAGAGGGAGAGATGTTATGGGTTGGAAGAGGGAAAAAAAAAGATAGGAGGACGAAGGCAGAAGAAGAAGAATAGTGTAAGAAATAACTGGTGCAAAAACTGCCTTTTTTTAATCTCTTGGCTTATTATATCCGAGATTTATCGCCGCGGGGTTTGTGGTTTGGTAGAGCTGACTACATGTGAAACATAAGTCTGATTCGTTTCCCCGCTATCACGTCTGGTTCAATTTAGCCTCAGCATTATTTATTCACTGGTATGATTTGGCGAAGTGCCTCCCACGCCACAGGGCCCTTGCTGTCGTCGTCTTGCGTGGCTCTTCTCAACTAGAATTTGTTAATATGTTCTAGCTTCGTCTCTTTATCGGGGGTAAAAGTTGAGTCAACTGTCACCTCGGGTTCGAATGAATTTAGCTTTTCTCCTTTAGAGATACTACCTGTTTGTCATTAAAGACAGGCCTGTATTCATGAAAAAAAAAATAATCTTCGCTGAAGACTGAGATGAGAAGTGTTAGGAATGACGTCATGGTAGGAGCTTCTATCTCGAGTATTTCTTTGTGTAATTAAGAAGTTATTATTGGTTCCCCGGAGACGTCTCGGCAAGACCCGACGTACGGACCACTTGTTAAACGAACAGTAATAAGGACGAAGGAACGGGCGAGATGATGTTATGTAAACAAACACATGGCTTTTGGAAACGATGACAATAATTCTATAGTTGCGACACCGACCTCAGGGCAAGATTGCTCTCTCGACAAAGACGTTGCCACGTTCATAAAACGTATTATTTACGTTCCCACGTTCAACTCACAAAACTACATTTACAGCAAGAAAAACAAGGATGAAGCACCGTTGATATAAGATTTGTGGGAACAAGAGACGACATTGGAAGGTCAATGAAAACTAGATATCATAGAGGATCTTAGTGGACTTGTAAGTAAAACAACAAAACTATAGCTGTATGTCCCAAGATATATCAAAGGTACGGTCAAAAATATTACTATAGGCTTACTGGGAAATACCTTTCTTTAATTGAGCTTTCAAAGAAAATAATTTCGTGTATATCTTTTTAGAGAAAGAAAGTATTATTGAATCCTGTGCAGATCATGCACACTTTTGATCACATATATAAATTTTAAGTTTAGGTTTGTACAAACTTGATGACTTTATCACTAAGAAAATTGGAAAATTCTATAGCTCCAAGAGTTACTAGGTCTGTTCGGTGCAAACTTATGTGACATAATGTCCATAAGTGGAATTCTTGTCTCGACTGGTATAATGGATTATCTTGTGTAACCCGTGTTCCTTACCTTACCTTATCTATTATGTATGTATATAGTATATATTATATATATATATATATATATATATAATTATATATATATTGATATATATATATATATATAAGATATCAATATATATACTATATATATATATATATAAATATATAGAAGTATAATATATATAAGTATATATAAACCATGAGACATAACATACAAGTCCAGATGGTCGAACATAACGCCACAAACCCAAGCATACGACATTTCGTCACAACACGAAGCCGGAGGCTCTCCCGAGCATGTGACATTTCATCACTGCCTGAGTCACCAGGTAAACACTCTCAGGTAACAGGCAGCCTCTCACAGTGAAGAGGAAGTATAGAAACTAACGTATAAAATGCAATACTATTATGGAATTCATCGGAACAAGTCTTATTCAAGTCAGGAAGAATTTCCTCCAAACTACTGAGGAAGTGTCTTGAACCCAAAATCGCGATATAGAAAATATGACTACCTATGCTGAAATCATGAACCTTCTTTCAAAGGAACTTAAGTCCATGGGAAGGCATATGTAAAATTACATACATACATACATATACCAAGGCTTTTTCCCCCTTCCAAGGGAGGTAGCCACAAAAAGAAAGGCATAAAAAAACACTCCCACCCATTTCATCCCTAAAAACACTCCACACCCCTGCCACCCTTCCTCTCATCTGAGCACCTCCTGGATGACGGTCATCCCTGCTGAACCCTGCCCACCGCCCTGGGTCAGAAGCAGTGTCGCAAGACACAGTACATCCACAGCAAGGCCGCTTCATTTAATCGGCGACCCCCCCTCTCCGTCCCCCCTTGCATATAAGGAGAGGACGGGGAGAAATCCCTTCGGGCTGCGTCAAAAATTTACTCACACATACTACCCCACCCCCCACCCCCCCGCCTATTCCTCCTCATGTCGTCACAACATCATCCATACACAACCATTCTCCACTCACCTCTGTCTTCCGTCCTCTCCCTTCCTTCCTCAACAGACATTCCCCTCTTCCCCAAAGCCCCCTTCACCCCCCTTCACCCCATCCATCCACCTCATCCTAGGACGTCCCCTCATGTTCACTCCCTCCACATCTGCCTTCCATACCTCTTTTACTAGTCTTTCGTCACTCATTCTTTCCATGTGTCCAAACCATCCTAATATTCTTTCATCAAACCTCTCCTCGTCCCAAATCCTTTTTCACCCCTGTTCTCCTCCTCACCTCCTCATTACTCACTCTATCTAGCCTAGTAACCCCCATCATACTTCTCCGACACCGCATCTCACACACATTCAAACTCCTCCTCTCTACCTCTCTGATCTTCCCTGTTTCTGCCCCATACAGTGCTGTTGGCACAATGACTCCTTCATACAGTCTCCTCTTCGCAATCCATTCCCAAATGTCTATTTCTCATTACACTCTTTAAACCACCAAGGCATTTACTCGCTTCTCTCAATCTACATTCTACCTCCACCTTCACTCCACCTTTTCCTGCTACACTTGCACCCAAGTATCTAAAACTATCCACTTCCTCCAGTCGCTCTCCCTTAATGTTCACTTCCAGTCTACTGCCACTTTCACCCCTTGTACATCTCATCACCTTACTTTTACCCACATTTATCTTTAGCTTTCTTCTATCACATACTCTCCCAAACTCTGCCACCAGCTTCCTCAATCCCTCCTCTGACCCTGCCACAAGCGCAGTGTCGTCCGCAAACAACAGCTGGCTCACCTCCCACTTTTCTCCATTTTCTTTAACCATCTCCAATCCCTGACTCACCACCCTAGCATTCACCTCTCGCACCACCCCATCCATGGATAAGTTGAACAGCCAGGGCGACATAACGCATCCTTGACGAAGTCCCACCTTTACTTCAAACCACTCACTCTCTCCATTTCCAATCCTAACACATGCTCTACTACTCACATAAAAACTCTTGACAGCTCCCAAAAGCTTTCTCCTATCCCATAAATCTGCATAACCTCCCACAGTGCCTTTCTGTCTACCCTATCATAAGCCTTTTCCAGATCCATAAAAGCCCAAAAAAACATCTTTCCCCTTTCCTATAGCTTTTCTCCACATATCTGTCTTACCACAAAGATCTGATCTACACAACCTCTACCCGTCCTAAATCCACACTATTCCTCACCATTACTCCTTCTGTTCCTCTCCTAATCCTCTCAATTAAGATTCTCCCATAAGCCTTCCGTACTACACTCAACAGGCTAATCCCTCTGAAATTACTACATTCACACTTGTCCCCTTTTCCTTGTAAAGAGGAACTATACAGGCACTACTCCAGTCCTCCGGTACTCTACCCTCTCTCCAGCAAACATTAAATAATCTCACCAACCAGTCCACCATCACTGAACCTCCCTTTTTCAGACATTCTGCATGACATACATCCAGACCAGGTGCCTTACCTGCTTTCATCATCTTTACAAACTGCCTTCACCTCATCCTTCCTTATTTCTCCTCCGTCCTTTCCTCACTCATCACTCTCATTTTCTTCGTATTTCCCACTGCAGCTATCTTTCCTTCCCTATCCTCCTTCACATTTAGCAACTCCCTAAAATATTCTGCCCATCTTCCCCTCACTGCCATCTCTTCCATTATAAACTCTCCATCTGTACCTTTTACCTTTTCTTCCCTACTTGATTCGCCTCCTCTTCCTCTCTTAATTTCTTTCCAAAACATCTTTTTATTACTTTCAAAATTTTCTGTCATACTCCTACCCCATTTCACATCTGCTCTCCTCTTTGCCTCCTTTACCTTTTGCTTTACTTCTCTTTTCTTTTCTTTGTACCTCTCATATGACTCCCCTGTCCTCTTTTGTAACCAATCTGTGAATGCTCGCTTCTTCTCTTCTACAACCTTCTTTGTTTCCTCATCCCACCATTCACTACCTTTTCTTCTATTTCCCCCTGTCCTTCTTGGTTCCACACACCCTCCTTGCACACTTTAAGACTCCTCCTTGAACCATCCCCATTCCTCCTCCACACCCATCTCTGCTCTATTCCTTTACTCCCTCCCCACTCCTACAGCTTCTTTACGTACTCCTTCTCCTTTTCCTTTTCATTCAAGGAGTTCACTCTAAGAACCTCCCTACCTTTTGTCCCTTTCCTCCTTCTCCATCTATCCTCCACTCTCAACTTACCTTCCACCAAAAAATGATCTGATATTCCCCCACCCTCTCCCCTTAGCACATGTACATCCTTATCTCTTCCTATCTTAATCTATTTACCACTACATAATCCATTAGCGCTCCTATCTACCACCTTCCCTCCACCACCCTCTCCCATGTGTACTTTTGCTTGACTTTCTTCCGAAACACTGTATTTGCTATCATCAACTCTCTTTCTAGACACATTTCCACCATCAACTCTCCACTACGATTCTTTCCTGGAAGTCCACACTTCCCAACCACTCCATCGATTGGACCATTTCCCACTCTAGCATTAAGGTCTCCCAGTACTATTACATTAACATTTCTTCCTAAACCCTCTATGCACTCATTTAAAATCTATCCAAAAGGCCTCCCTTTCTTCTACACTCTTCTCACTGCCCGGCCCATATGCACTTACAAAGACCCACATCTCCTTTCCCAGTTTCACCTTCATCCACTTTATCCTTGAGGAAACCTCCTTCCACTCCACTCCACTACCCCTTTACCTATCTCCTCACTTACAAGAATAGCCACCCTTCCCTCCTCGCCCTCTCTTCACTCCTGATAACCTCCACTTACACTCTCAAACATACACTCACCCTTCCTTTTCAACTTAGTTTCACTCAAAGCCAACACATCCAACTTTCTTCTCACAAACATACTACCTATCTCTTCCCTTTTCCTCTCATCTGTACCACATCCACGCACATTAAAAGACCCACACCTTAGGGTGCTGGCCCGAGGCCGCCAGCACCCCTTATGCCTTTTTTTCTTTAGGTTAAATGCCCCATGGGGCTACAGGGAGAAGGATGCCTAGTCCCTCTCCCTGTCCCTTTCTTCTCGCCTCTTACGATCCAAGTGGGAAAAACTTGGTGGCAGTATTCTTTTCCCCCACCACAGGGAATTCCCCCAATCAGAAAGAGAATACTCAGAGAAATGGTACAGGACAGCAACAAGGGGTTGGGGACAGCATAACGGAGGGACAGTCGTAGTATAAAAGTGTCATCATTTCTCTATGAACAGAATTTCTTCTATCATAGACAAAATGATGTGTGGCTCTGGTCCGTAGGGGCGCCCCATATAGACCCTAAAGTATCGACTGCATGCTACTTTGCCACAATAACAAGCGGCCAATACCCCAGACGGGGATGTAAACTGTAAAATACCGTAAAATACCTTTATGAAAATAATAAGTGCACAGTTAGCCATTACTTTTAGTGAAGTATGCATAAGGGAACATCTGCCAGATATACTGTTGATATTATAATTATATATATATATATATAATATATAGTACATAAGATATATAAATAAGAATATATATAGAGATATTATAATATATATATATATATATATGTATATTTATATATATGTAGTACATATATATATATTATAAATATATATATATATATATTATCTATTAAGATATATATATAAGAGTACATATATATATATTATATATATATATATAATATAGTTTAATATATATGCATATATATACTTATATGTATATATATATGATATATATATTATATTATACATAATACATTATTATAGATATATACATATATGTAATTATATAAATATTGTGATTATATATATATGTGGAGGTGTATAATTTATATATATATATAGTATTATATGTGTAGTATATAGTTATATAGAACAAGTAATTTATATGTAGATATTTATTATGATATAAATATATTATATATAGGGTATAGTATATATCTGGATATAGTATACATATGTATGTATGTCTACGCTGCATATTAAACATTAAATGCCCATTGTTCATGTTAGAAATCACAAGTCACACGAATCTGTTTACCAAAAATGAATAGCCTTATTGTGAGGAAACTCACGGTATAAATTGAACTAGGATTCCTCCTCGGCGAGCGATATATCAAGAAAAAGACGAATTATTTCCGCGTGGAGGCAGTAGCTGATTAGAAGTGACATGATGCTTCTGTAACCTCCCCTGTGTTAATACAAGGTGCCTCTGTCGCGCTCCGTCTCTGAGAGGACAGCGAACACGGTGGTTCCTGCTAGTCGCATAAGCCGGGTCAGACCTCCCGGAGGGTTGCAGAAGTGTGGAAGAGAACAGTTTGGGAAATCAAGACATCTGATGATATTGTTTATATGTAATAAAATACGCCATTCTCGACCTGTAATGGACGTCGGTATGGCGGGAATTTAGGAAACCATAGCATTATGTTGGAAATGATTATCTTCATCTAATCGATAATAATCTGACTGTGACTTAACTTGACCTTATCTATCCTGGGACCTAATCTGACCTGATCGGAACAAAGGCCTCAAGGAAACCAATCAGAGCTATCTACCTACATATCTACCTACCTTTCCATCTCACCATCTATCCTGCATTTATTCCCCCTCCAATCAACCTAATCCCTCCTTCCCTTCATTAACTTCTTTCCTTCTTTTCCATCTTCCTTCATCGTTGCCCTCCCCGTTCTCTCCTCAACCTTTCTGATAGTGACTTACAAGATTTCAACAGATTGAATTACATTAGCATAATAATACTACATTGAATACAAACCGGACGTAAACAATGTACTTAGTAATTATGGGCGATATAACTTTACAACTCTGGCGTCTAAAAGTTTATAATAAATTACAAAAAGGAGATAATTCAAAAGGCACAGGATGTATATAGCTCCCAGAAGAAATGATTCAAGGGAGAAAATTTGAGATAATCACTGTATGTATATAAATGTGTAAATAGTATAACACCACACACACATATATATATATATATACAGTGTTATATTATATATAATATAATATATATATATAGGGTAGGGTGTTATGTTAGTGTGTGTGTGTGTGTGATTGTGTGGGTGGTGTGTGTGTGTGTGTATGTTTTTGTGGTGTGTGTGTGTGTGTGTGTGTATGTTTGCGTGTGAGCAAGAGAGAGTGTCAGAGAAGAAGAGAAGGAAATAGTATTCACATTTGTTTACCAACATTGGTCAACTTTCCCCATTCGTTGTCACTAATTTTCGCGGTATCCTCTTCGCGTACCAACACTATCCCTATCTTGACGATGACCTTTCTTATTATACTGACAAATACCTGACCTTTATTTCACAGGCGTGTCCATCCGACCGGAGCTTCTGGCTCGGCCTGTGGTGAAACAAAATTCCCCCCACAAGAATATAGGGAGGCATACAGTGTCTAGTCGCGGTCGGGACGTTGGTTTGAGCAGCCTCTGGCGAGATGTGTGTAAGCAGGACATGTGGTGTAGAAACAGCTGGCTTTCGGCCTTAATATTACCATCCCGGTAGATTAAGTCCAATTACGCATGTGAGGAACTACATTTGTATGTATCCAAATAAGCCACAATGTCCGGCCCACGCCCGGCTACTCTGTCCCCAACAGAGGGATGGATACTTATCGGTACGATCCTGATGGTTAAGTAAACGCGTGGGAGGTCCCGTCACAGGTAGTAGCCGATTCTCGACTCGGGGCCGTCGCAACACACATATTTAAGAGCCTGTTCTCCCACTAATAGAAGTGGGCATATTTCAATTGAGTGTCATTCTCTCCCTGCGTCATACGCCCAGTAACATTATATGCCTTGTTACCAGGCCTCCATCAAATTTGCTGCCATCAGACTCTCTCTTCTATCCTCTCGCCTACGTGCATTCATCACACGTATTCTTTTCACCTCACCGCGCCCCCCTGACACCGAACCACAACGCAGCGCTGAAAGTCTGGTTTTGTCATATCATTGTTGATTAGGGTTTGTGATTTTTTGGTCCTGGCCGCGGGTCTCTCGTGACTCGCGTTGGCATTATTGGCCGGTTTTTTGTTCTGTTTCGTTAGTATCTATCGCAACCGTCCCTTCGTTCTTCATGGCCTCCTAGTCAGCTTGAAATATTGCCTCATTCGAGTACCTGAAGCTATACGCTTAATTTATCGAGTTTGTCCCGTATTTTTGTTTGTTGTTTTTTTTTTAGCTTTTTATTACCGGCTTTTTGCCAAGTCCCACTCTATTCATTATTCCCTCCGCTATTTGATTGTGTATTTTAGATTTTCGTCCATTCATAACACGCTAAATTTTTTGTTTGAGTTAGACTTAAAGATGGTTATCATTTGCCATTCAAGAGTTAAGGCCGAGTAGACTTGTTACGTAAAACGGCGTAAGAAACAGAGACCCTTGCGACTAATAAATAATAATTGAATTATAGAAACTGGTTTTAGTTTGCGCGAGTTCAGTCCATCGACAATCCTCTGGGGCAGGAAAAGATAGTTCATTGTTGTATCAATTAATAGTACCTTTAATCCAACAGGGTAACTGTATGTATCGTGAGTTGAGAGACCAGATGTGTTACACGGAGGATAAAGATGGAGCCTACCGGGGCCATCGAGCGTTTCCTGAGAAGTCTGTGGTCCGTCAACTGGAATATACTGTTTAAGTAAAAGTGTTCTAAAGCGACACTGGTCCTCTGCA
>NC_134780.1:87607378-87627235 GCF_046742065.1 Oratosquilla oratoria | reverse complement strand
CAACCATACTGTTGCTTTAACTACTTCGTTAAGGTTAATGACAGACAAGTTCATTCAGCTTAAGGGAAACCTTTCGGATATACAACGACCTCTGACTTTTTCCTTCCCTTCCCATTCTTCCTTTCCCTTTAACCACCCCATCCCTTCCCCTGTCCAAAATCTCCCTTTCCGTCCTTCTTCTTGGCCGTCATGTTTTGTCTCTTCCTCGTTGAGCTGTCTCCAACTCTATCATCCTGTCCACTCCCGTCGAAGTCTGTCACTCTTCGGGGCCCAATCTCCTCGCCCTTACAGATTATCTCTCGTTATCTCCCGTCTCGCTCTGTCCTTTATCACGACCTTTTTTTTTTTTTTTTTTTTTTTTTTTTTTTTTGCCAGAAGGAAGATAGGAAAGGCCACTTGGCAACGAAAATATTTATTCATTATATAATTGTCCATTCATTCATTTGTTCATTTATTTGTTTATTCCCTTGTCTATTTATTCATTCATTAGTTTATTTTCATTCTTATCTATTTATCTATTCATGTTTTTATCTACCTATTTACTTACCTATGATTTTCTATTTATTATATCTTTACTTTGTTATCTCCCTTGTAGACTACTTCCCTAGTATGGGGGAAAAAGCCTTCGGTATATGTATGGTATATGTATGTTATCACTTACTTGTTATTTTCTCTCCTTGCTTACTTGCTTGTTCATTTTTTAAACATAAAGCCCCTTGACCATTAGAGTTAAGGAGTATTGAAGCACAATTGAGACTAAAAAAAAAAAGAAAAAAAAAAAGGGATAAATAGGGTATGTATAAAGCGCTGTTAAAACGAGCAATGTATGTTTCGGCACCAAGTTCCCGATTTCTCGGCAGCTTTTTCCCGATTTGCTCCTGTGAATGTAGTTCACACGAGCCAAGCGGGAAAAAAGCTTCCAAGAAAACGGGAACTTGATGCCAAAACATAGCTCGTGTGAGCCGTGCTTAACGATTCAATTCAGTGTTGAAAAGTGGCACCAAGGACAAAGAACAGCAACACATAAAGTATAGGGTTACACGAGACGTCAGGGACTCCTTTGTTGTCCGGGTTAGGGACATAGTTCTTGACTTGTTTAACTATAGAAGTTTATCTTAACTGAAAAGAAAATTATTTCCCGTTAGCGCTGAAGGGTTAAATCCCGTAAACCGCTTAAATGTTAAATCCTAAACTGGTTCCGTCGCCCCACGGATTCGTCCCTTTCCACCTTCCCATCGGTCCGTTCCATTGGCCCAAACGGAACAGAAATGGAAAAGGGGAAGAATACGATTGTATAATAACCTACGGATCTAAAGGTGAGGTAACATACGACCGGGAGACGCTGATCTATAGCTCGAGTAGACAAGACATGGGGACTCAAACCCAGGTCAAGTTGAGCTCGAAGGTCAAAATAGCATTTTTTTTTTTTTTTGCCATCGAGTTCGATGGAATAGATTGGTGATAACCAGCGTAAAAGTTAAAGTCCCAACATGTATGAAAGGGATTAATTTGGTAATTTGAGGTGAATAAAATCACATGACGGCAATGTAAGATTATGTCACCTCGAATGGAATGTGTTGATAACTCAAGTACAAAAACAGAATAACATAGAACATAAAGATAAAAACAAAACAGAATAAAATAAAACGTAAAGATAAAACAAAACAATAAAATAAAACAAAAATAAAACAAAGCAGAATAAAATAAAACATGAAGATAAAACAAAACAAAATAGAATAAAATCAAACGATACAGAACGAAATCAAATAAGACAAAATTCAATAAAACAATGTATATCAATTAGTTAATTTTTTTTTTAAAAACAAGCACCCGGACCTGGCTTCGCCAGGTGTGCTTGGCCTACGGCGTAGCTCGCTTCGCTTCGCTTGGCAATATTTCGTAAAGATTCTCTTAGCAATATTTCGTAAAGATTCTCTTGGTAATATTTCGTAAAGATTCTCTTGTTAAATTTTGGTAAAGATTCTCTTGGCAATGTTTCGTAAATATTTTCTCATTAATATTTCGTAAAGATTCTTTTGTCAGAATTCCGTAAATATTCTCTTTTTCCTGTTAGCACCACTTTCTGTTTCCATGGTAATATTATTAACGTATTAACAAACATTTTTTTTTATGTTAGTGGAGTGGAGATTCTCTTGGCAATATTTCGTAAAGATTCTCTTAGCAATATTTCGTAAAGATTCTCTTGGTAATATTTCGTAAAGATTCTCTTGGTAATATTTCGTAAAGATTCTCTTGTTAACATTTGGTAAAGATTCTCTTGGCAATATTTCGTAAATATTTTCTCATTAATATTTCGTAAAGATTCTTTTGTCAGAATTCCGTAATTCCATTTTTATGTATATATATTTTCTTGGCAATATTTCGTAAAGATTCTCTTAGCGTTATTTCGTAAAGATTCTCTTGGTAATATTTCGTAAAGAATTCTCTGAGTCTGAATCAGATGTGTCCCCCGCAGTTAGTATTTCCGGTGATGACTCATTTCCGGAGTAGGAGGTTGGAAGGTTTAGAGAAAAATATTTGGAGGTTGGAAGGTTTTAGAGAAAAATATTTTTTATGTATAAAGCCCACCGGCTTCGCCGGCCAGGCTACGCCTGGGGGCTTTTGCCCAGGTTGTGAGAAGGCTTACATCGGTGAGACAGGACACAACCTGGACAAAAGACTTAGAGAATATAAGAGGGATGCGAGATACCACGGAAACATCATATGTACATCGATGAGGAAGATCCTCTTGCCGAATTAGAAAGAAGCCCACATATTACATAGGAAACTGGGAAAAAAGAGAAGGAAAGTTTTTGGAGGAGGCATACATTGCCACCGAAAATACTACTAATTGTCCGTGGAAAATTTAGGAAATTTTAGGAAATATCTAAATCTTCCAGAAACATTTTAGAGAACTTTAGATTTTTTTTTAGAAAGTTCTAGGAAATCTTAGAGGTTTTTAGGAAATTTGAGAGTTCTAAAAAAATCTAGGACATTTTATATATTTCTAGGGAACTATAGGTAATTTCAGGGGATTTCTGGAAAATTTTCTTCCAACTGAAGTTCGCTTGTCCTTCGATGAATCGGTTGCAGAGGTTGTTTCCATAAAAATAAGAGCGATGGTGAGCTAGACTCCCTCCGTATGTCAAAGCTCCCTAACGTTCAACAAGAATATATATAATATATATATATATATATATATATATAATATAATATAATATTATATATATATATATAATATATATATATATATCATATACATATACGTCGGTAATAAAAACTCAAAGCTCTTCTCTGTGTTTCCGCTTCCTCGTAATAGATTCTCATGTTTAACATTTGGTAAAGATTCTCCTGGCAATATTTCGTAAATATTTTCTCATTAATATTTCGTAAAGATTCTTTTGTCACCCATTATTGCAATGTAATATGACCCCACGTAGTAGAGGGGGTCAATCTTTCACACCCGAGAAACGCTGATAAACCCTTACACCGGGCCGGCCCGGGGGTGTCCGTTTTTTGCCATGGTCCGAGTTAGGGGCACCATAATTTTTTTAATAAATTAGTACTAAAATAAGACAAAAATAAGAAATACTACAAAATACCACAGACTAAAATAAGGTGGAATTAAGTTAAAGGAATATATTCCATCGAGAGTTGAAATAGATAAAACAAACCAAAAATAAAATGGAATAAGACGAAACAGAACGAAATGAAATATAACAAAACTTAATAAAACAAGAAAAATTAATTAATTAATTGTTCAATAAAAAAAAAACGATATGAAATACTACAAAATACCACAGAATAAAATAAGGAATTTTGATGAGATCCTTTTACCATCGAAGGTTAGGCAACAAAGGATTACAAAGGCGGAGCATACCGACAGGAGACCTTTTGATCCATATCTAGGTCGGATGCAAAAAAAAAAATCATATCAATAATAAGATAATAAATAAAAACTATAATAATGTAAATAACAAATAAAATACATAAATATATGCATAGGTATAGTTAAATGATAAACAAACAGGTATTTAACTATACCTATGCATTTAATCCAAAAGGAAAAATTTCTACCAAATATGGAATTGATCTTTAAGAACAAACGTAAGAAAATGATCGTAGGACGCCAGGAGACGCTTATCTGCCGCCGGAACCACCACCTTTGCCCTTCATACTATGATAGCCGTGATGAGTTAACGATTCCTTGGCAACGCGGTCAATAGGCGAATTTGAGGCTCGCCATGTTGTGACGTCACACATCATATTAAGACAACAGGGCAGGACTCGAAGTAATAGATTTAAACTGGACAAATTTAGATTTAAGAAGGAAATAGGCAAGAATTGGTTTACTGATAGGGTGGTCAACGAATGGAATAGACTTAGTAACCATGTAGTGAGCGCTGAAACTATCAGTCGTTTTGAAAAATGGTTAAACAACTTTATGGATGAGGATGACAAGTGGTAATGGACATGGAACTGCCTAGTGTAGGCCTCATGGTCTCTTGCAGTCTCCTTCATTTTTATGTTCTTGTGTTCTTAATACATACTGTAGAAGGCAAGTCTTTTTCGAAATTAATTTCTTAATACGCAGGGCATAGATGACGGGTTTGGTCGCAGCTAGGCGCCTCCTGGGGAAGTATTCTCTGTCCACAGAGGAGATATGGAAGAGATAAGAGAGATAAGGCTCCGGAGGAGAGATGGGGTGGGAGGGAGAAGAGAAAACAGAGAGAAAAATAGGTTGATAATTAAGTTGAAAGAGATTAATAAATAGGTTGTTGGGTCAGTGTGTGGAGGGTTGTTATCTTCTACGGCCATCATCGTTGATGCGTCTGTCATTCTTATCATCATTGTTAATTGTCACCATCGCCGTTACCGCCGTAGACAGTATGTCACCGTCATTATCGTCATCATTACCACCGCCACCATCATTATCGTCATCATTTTCATTTCATCATTCGTCATTTCATCGTCATGATCATTGTCACTTCATCGTTCGTTATTTCATCGCTATCATCGTCATCATTATCGACATCGCCTTTGTCATCGTCATCGTATTTTTCATTGTCGTCTTCATCGCCGTCATTATCTTCATCGTCATCGTCTTCATTATCATCGTCATTATCTTCATCGTCATCATCATCATCATCATCGTCGTCGTCGTCACCATAATCATCATCGACATCATCGACATCATCGTCATCATCATCATCATCATCATCATCATCATCATCATCATCATCATCATCATCATCATCATCATCACCATCATCATCATCATCATCATCATCATCATCATCATCATCATCATCATCATAACCATAATCATCATCATTATTGTTAGTATTATCATCATCGTCATCGTCATCATCGTCATCATCGTCATCATCATTGTTATCATTATCACCATCATCGTTATTATCATCATCATTATTATTATTATCATCGTTGTTATTATCTTTATCATCATTGTTATTATCTTCATCATCATCATCATTGTTGCTATCACCATTGTCATTAACTTCATTATCATCCTTATTATCATAATCACCATCATGATCAACATTACCAACATCACCTCACCATCATTACCATCATCACAATCATCACCATCCTCATTGCCATCATTATCATAACCCTCCGATGTGCTATTCGAATGAAATATGTCCTTCGCTGCCTCTATAAATCTATTTCTTTAGTATAATATTGTCCCCAAAGGATAGAAGCGATGGTTATTGAGGACATCATGCCAAAATAATTTATCTTATCGACGTCATCACTTTGCTACTACATCCCCAACTGCTGTTGTTTGCTTACTACTATCCTCGTTGTTGTCCTCGTCCTCGTCGTCGTCGTCGTCATCATCACTATCACAACCCCGTTCACCATCATCACCATACCCCATCACGGTCACCACCACCATCAATATCACCATCACTATCACCATCCCCATCTCAATCTCCACCACCAAACACCATCGAAACCATACACCAACACTGCATCTAAGACACGACAAAGGATAGCTAACGAGGTATTTGCATTGTTTTCGCATTTCCCAATAAAGAAACAACACAAGGCAATTAAGGCTTGTGCCAAGTGCAGAACAGAATACGTCCCGGCATCCTGAGGCACGCAACTGGATAAAACAAGCTGGGATACAACAGCAAGGACAACTCGGCACGGAAGGGGATGAAAGTAAACACCCTCACACCATGCACCTCAAAATAATAATCGTCAAAGATCAGCCAAGATGAAGTAACGGGTAATACTCAGAACTTTTTATCGTGAGCGGTAATAATGTCATCATCGTTATAGACATTCAGCTCTTGTTACCTCCAGTCCCTTTATCAACACACACACACACACACACACACACACACACACACACACACACACACACACACACACACACACACACACACACACACACACACACACACACACACACACACACACACACACACACACACACACACACACACACACACACACACACACACACACACACACACACACACACACACACACACACACACACACACACACACACACAAACATACACACACAACTACACACACACACACACACAACACTACCACTACGGAGGTCCGGGATCGACCCTCGCCCGGGGCTGAAATAAAACCAGTATCGCAGCGCTGAGGGGTGTTAGTTAGTCCAACTCTCGTGGGCGGGGGAGTTGGGGTGTGTGTGTGTGCGTGCAAGGTCATAGCATTACCCATAGATCGGACCTACGAGCTCTGAGCTCTCTTCCAGGAGGGAAACTAGCTGTCGATCACGAGTCCAACACGTGGATCCAAAAGACCAAGTGAATACACACACACACACACACACAGGACCCGATGGCGCAGTCGTTAGAGTTCCAAGCAGCCACTACGTTGGTCCGGGCTCGAATCCCGCTCAGGGTTGAAATAATTTCGGCATCGCTGCGCTGCGAGTCATTACTCCAACTCTCGTGGGCGTGGAGTTGTGTGTGTGTGTGTGTGTGTGTAAGGTCAAAGCATTACCCATAGATCGGTCATATATGAACTCTGACCTCTCTTCCAGGAGGGAAAATAGCTGTCGATCACGAGATCCAAGGCCATGGTGAATCACACACTATAATAGTGACATCACAGGCTATGTTGTTCACCACTTCTGCACTCACTTTGTGATACCTTTTCTCCGCGGCACGCCTTCAACAGTAAGGGGGTTCCGTCAGGGTTGGAGCCATCACTGTCTAACACGAACGCAACACACTCGGTCGAAACACAACACAGGTAAAGTCTTTGCTGCTCACATCCACTCAGCATCCTCGGCTCCGCCATTGCAAAACTCGAATTTGCACAGCAATATATGCATCCCTCCAACTACTCCTATGCGCTAAAGGCAATATCTATGTATGTATGCATGTGTATATACATTCATACGTATTTACATATACATGCATGCACACAAACACATACATGCATTCGCGAGTAGCAAGCACGTGCCAACTTGCATGCGCGCACACACACACACACACACACACACACACACACACACACACACACACACACACACACACACACACACACACACACACACACACACACACACACACACACACACATACACACGTATTCACCCAAACGTGCTCGCGCATTTGATTGTAAATTATAATGGCTTACCGTAAGTCATTATAACTTGTTATTACTATGTACAATATCAGTTTTTAGAAGAATACGATACTAATGGTAAGGATTTTGATTATTATTCATTGCGGCACAGTCGTGTTTTAAAATATTTTAACCACGCCATAGCTTTTAGTATGTAAATATAACCCTTGTTGCTGAAAATTTTATATATTTCATATATAGTACCACCTTTGCTGTATAAGATATTTTCCTCTATGGAAAAATACATACAAAACTGAGCAACAAACATGTTTTCATGGCGAAAATCATGAAGCGTTAAAAAACTTTGGAACGCGACAGAACCCTTGCATAGTTGTAACAGTATCATATCACACCCCGTACTCTTTGCCTATTTTATTTCGGATATTTCTCTCGGAAACATAGAACTAGAATATAAAAAAAACTCGACTGTTATTATTGGCAATATTTCCTTTCCTTCTCGCCAGTGCGAGTCCAGAAAACGGTACAAACGGGCTGCCATGGCTGCAGTTTTTTTTTTTTTTTTTTTTTTTTTACTTCTGCCGCCGAACAATCATGGAAGCACAGTCCAGAAATATAGACCAAACTACTAAATGCTTTTAGATTATAATATTTTTCTTCCAGCTATTTTTCTTTAGAATTCCCCGGAACGTGTGTGTGTGTGTGTGTGTGTGTGTGTGTGTGTGTGTGTGTGTGTGTGTGTGTGTGTGTGTGTGTGTGTGTGTGTGTGTGTGTGTGTGTGTGTTTCCGAGTCTTCATTTTGTATATTCTATTACTTCAAAATATAGTGTGAATTTTTCTTTGCATACGTTCGAATGAAACACAGGCTTTGATTCAACGCTTCCCAAGTGATTTTGTCTCACCGGCAATAGTTGAGTGTTGACACGAGGACCTGTGTTAGTGTTGCAGTGTTACGTGATTTTTTATTTGTGCTTCATATATTTCTCAGTAATCTGTAGTTTCGAGAGTATTCCTATAGCAGGAAAGAAAATAACAATAACTAATTGTGCGCGCAGGTAAGGATTTTATTAGGTGAAAGGTAAAAAACCAAGAACCTTTTCACCCTTGCTCAAATGCAAAAATTGTTAAACTCCTCAACATATTACTCTTGCTTTAATCCAAATAAAATCATTCAGCGTTAACTAGAAAGTAATTGGTGAAGGTGACATTGTCTAGAACAGCGTTTCCCAAGCTAGGGACACTGAAATCAATGATAGGGTGTGCTGGGAAGTGATGCACACAAAAATTACATTGATATATGTATCATTGATTATCTAGTTGTACATATTTGACTTTTTCCTCGCTATTTTATTTTTCTAGGGTGTTCTTATTTCTTTTACAAACAATATTGTAATTTTTTCAGTTCTAAGGAATCAAGAAAATAAATCATCAAGCACATTTCACTTTCTTTTATCCTTCTTATAACAAAATAGGGGTGCTGGACTGCTTAGACATGACAACAGGGGGTGCTATAGTCGGAAAAGATTAGGAAGCGCTGGTCTAGAAGAATTAAGTTTAAGATTACTAAGTTCTTTAGCGTTAAAGTCTTAATCTAAATTTGATAATATCGTCTTCGACTATCATTAGCCAGATCGATATATTTAAAGATACCTTTGTACGAGTGAAGATACTAATATTGTTCAAATAGATCGTTTACTTACATGAGTACTCTAAACTAAACCGAAGCTTTGTTCACCAAAGTTGCTGACTAGCTGTTTCCTAATGTTCAGATTTCATAAAATTTCATTTTTGTATAATTTCTAATCCCTATTTTCATATGAGTGGCTGTATACCTCCAAGACAGTTAATGATGATATTTGTTTCCTTATATTTCACTGACGGAAAATCCGCGGCCCCTTAGAGGTTGCAAACGTTCCTCACAAATACACAAGAACAATCCTGCAAATCTACCATGATTACATAAACAAATGTAAAGAAAGCATACTTGAGGTAATAAAATGAGTAATGGTATCAATGAACGACTGAATAGATGGATGACTAGGTAAAAAGACTAAAAGGATAAATACATGGATAAAAGAACGAATGAATGAAACTGAATGAATTAATAATGAGTGAATGAAATCAAACAAAAATCTTGCTAGCGAGATTTGTATAGATATATATATTAGATAGATATACATTGCACAGATAGATAGTCTTTTAGAAGAAGAAAAAATCCCAATATGAATTGGTAACAAAAGTCTTAAAAGTCTTAAAAGGAAGAGCCCGTTAGGGTTAGTCTTGATAATAGAAGCCAACAAGAGAATTCGGCTTTGTTTATTCATAATGTATTAATGCAGTACGACAGTTTTCCACGCCTGTTATTACCATATATCAAATCTGCACATAGATGAAATATCAAAGAACGTTTCTCCTCGACTGCACATCCTTCTCTTCGTTGTTCTCCTGTCTTCCTTTTCTTTTCTTTCCTTCTGTTTCCACCCTTTGAACCCTCACCTATTCTGTCCTACGCGTATTCTGTTTTCTCTGTGCTTCTTCCCTATCTCCCGCTCCTACAGTTATCATTACCACGTCCTCCTCCTCCTTCTCTTTTCCCCTTCCAAGTATTCGTCACCTTTTTTCGTCTCCACATGTGTCTTTGAGGTTGACCTTGAAGGTATGTACAAGAAGGAGATATCTTAGCGGCAAGACTACTTTATACCGTCTCTCCTCCCAACTCAGCCATCACTCTGCCATCCTGTTCCGTTCTTTCCGCCCCTCATTTTTCATAAAATCTGATCTCATAACCCGAAACAAGATGTGCGCGCCGGCAGACAACGTCTTTGTGCTTCGACAACGATACGTGAGTCTTGGCTTTTTCGGTTTCTAATGCACTTCGGATGTGCCGCATCGTCTCTCGCAGACGTCTTAGGCGTATCGTTCTCAGCCCCGCGACAGGCGTGCATACAAATCACGAGGCGTTTCGACTCT
The DNA here is from genome assembly GCF_046742065.1 of Oratosquilla oratoria. NCBI lineage: Eukaryota > Metazoa > Arthropoda > Malacostraca > Stomatopoda > Squillidae > Oratosquilla > Oratosquilla oratoria. The sequence goes on along the minus strand of NC_134780.1, from coordinate 87,616,652 downwards.
CATCGCGTCTCATAACGCACAAGACGTCTCGCTAAGTCATTAACTCTTTCACGCCAATTATCGTGTCCAAGCCGAAGTCAGGCCATATGTCACAGACACTATCGGACACGCCAACACCAAGTATTCCATCCTCGCCATTATGATTTTCATTCGAGAGCGTTCCCATAACTTTGGCTTCCACTTCACCCCATAATACTTGAAGATTAATTGCCTAATACCGGCATGATAAGCGGAACGCTTAACACACTGCCAGGAAGCGATAAAGCCTGGGCTTTTTGCCCGCGGCTGTGATAAGCATATATCATCTTAATTGTCATGTGAAAACAGCTATTGGCTCTTGATTATGCACCATCTTGTCTCCTGGATTTATCTCCTTGCTTATCGTCACCTGCGCTGTTTTGCATAGCCTACCTATCTCCCCGGGTGATGTTCCTATATGTATGCGTGCCAGTCTTATCTAGCGCGTATTTATGTATATATATATTCATATGAAAGAGCCTCCCGCCCGCGCATTATCGAAGAACGATGACGTTGCTTCTGTCTTAACTCCACCCCCGGTACCGCCCGTTTTGGTAGACCCGGACGTCGGGGCACAAGTTGCCTCGTACTCTCGCGGCGCGCCTTCGCTCCCATCAGTCAATTCTGATCTCTCCGAGGAACCAGAAGACGAACGCGTCGCAACCTCGAACCTCGTCACCTCTCGAACACTTTGCTACTGTTTCCCAAATCCTTCGAGCCTTTGTCGATGAAGTCTGGTTGTCGTCAAGTGATTTTATTCAACTGATGGAAAAACACACACCATCTCTTCCTCCCCCAGAGCATTCTTGGATTTCTTACCTTTCTCTAATAATTTCGAATAAGATTTTGGCTACGATTAGATCTTTTGAACGTTTTCCTATGGCTGCCGCCAGGCGATTTTATTCAGATGAAGACGGGGCCCCTACCCCGCCCCCCCCCCCCCCCCCCCCCCCGCCCCCCGGCAAGCTTTCTAGATTAACCTAATCTAGATGGGAAAATACCCCTACAGTCTTTATTCAGACTTTGTCACATTATTTTTTGTGTTGATGTCGGAAGCAAGTAGTGAAGATGGTTGATGTGATAGTTTCTGCAGTTGTGACAAAAGCTTTAAGACACCTATCTTGTATATGAATGGTTTAAACAGTTCATCCATGTAGCAATGAAGATGGCAGTAATTGCTTCGGATTTATACAAAATTTTGTGCAGCGAAGAAATTGGGTTAAAAGAAAAAAAGAATAATGAAAAATATAATTATGTCTGAAAGCTCAACGTCGACAACTAGATTAGAATTTCAGTCCAAAGAATGACGTATTTCGTCATTATCGTTATTATCAAAGTAAACGGAACAGGTGGAGTAATTCTGAAGGGTATCCATTGACAATCCCCGCATACCTACAGTAGGTCATGGCAGAAAAAATGAGAATGTAAACTGATCGTCTTAAGTACTACCACAGACTAAAATTCTTTTTCGTGAATTAGATTAATCTATCACTAAAGTTTTGGTTTCATTACTAAACCCCACCCCATCAGCTCACACGTATATTCACTTTGGTCCGGTAGAAACTGTTTGAGGAGTACGCAGTCTGGACGACATTTTGCGTTCTGCTTACCACGACCACACCATTGAAGACAGGACTCGGAATACTCGGGTGATCATTTGAAGAATCAAGATCACCAGACGCTTCACACAACTGTCAGACATGACACCTGGACCATATGAACAGCAAAATAAAAAGATAAATAATAATAATGATAATGGTAATACCATAAAGCAAGTACCCTTGATCTCATCTATCAATTCGTTCGGGTATTTGTTTCATATATTCCACAAAGTTAGTGGCCCCTACCCGTGATAGGTCCTTATGCAAGTCACACTTGGGAATGGTAACTGAAGTGATTTATTTATTTCCTCGATGATTTAGTCTAAATAACGTTCACGGTAGCTGTATTGCTGGCCAAACGTTAGCACAAGTCAGCCGCCATCACTGTGACGTTTGCTAGTTTGTGTCGCTCTGTTGCGCATTATGTTGCGCATCATGTTGCGCAACAAATCTCTGTTAGTCACAGAAAGATACGCAATGAGACCAAAGGAGCTTCAATTGGACCTCCCCCCCCCTCCTCGCATATACACTGTCATTTCCCTTCTTCTGAAGACGTCCTCTTTCTCCTCCTCTTAATCCTCCTTCTCCTCCTCCTCCTCCTCCTCCTCCTCCTCTCCCCACAGCTGCGTCTGGGTGTTGACTCTTTGTGATTCTTATAGAAAAGCATTTGGTTGATTTGTGACCCACATCGGGATGTGGTACTGTTTGTCATACTTTATAGTCCGCTCAAGCTAACTTGACAGTGATTTATTACAGTATAAAAAATCAAATTAGGCGAGAGAGTACCTTTCGTAGGAAGATCCACACGTGGAAATGAAATAGAAGAATAAGAAAAGATGAGTTCATGTGGATCTAGAGAAGTTTTAGTATTGTAAGCAAAGGGGTAAGAAAAATTGCCGACAAGTTAGTTTGAATATGGTGTACCGAAAAGTAGCAAAGTTTATATATTTCAGTTAGTTTATACATTACTTCTACCAATAAGTTTAAAAATATAGTTTTAAAATTGTTATGATAGCACATGCACAAACAAATAAGATAAATAAGGTGAATAAATTTCACTGTACAATCGCATAAAAAAAATTCTAACCCTCGTTAGCTTGATGTGCCTCAAAATAGACACAGAAAACGATGAAGATCTGTTTTGCTTTATTGTTAGTTCAGGTAAATTAACATTCCTTTAAAAACAAAACTAGATATAGCGACTACAATACTTCTATTAGGCACAGCAGTAAAGATTTTCATGTTGGTAAGTTTTAAACAAAAATAATCAGAATGAATGAGATCGTCAATTGACAACATTTCATTTCATCTGGAAGATGTTTTGAGGTAATACCTGGCAGTAGCAGAAAGCCTTCAAGCCTTATAAACGAATCAAAACTCTTCAGGACGAAAGAAGACATTAAAGTACCCATTACGATTAGTGAATAGGATATTAACACACACACACACACACACACACACACACACACACACACACACACACACACACACACACACACACACACACACACACACACACACAGACATACACATAGGTACACATGTATGCGTGTATATATATATATATATATATATATATATATATCTATATATATATATATATGTATATATATATTTACATATGTATACACGTACATGCATATACATGTGTATGTATATATAACACACACACACACACGCACACACATACACCCACGCATACACACACACACACACACACATATATATATATATATATATATATATTATATATATATATATATATAGATATATATATATAGATATATATGTATACATATATATATTACATATATATATATATATACATATATATATACATATATATATATACATATACATATATGAATCATTAAACGTCATTTCATTCAATTGAAGAGTATACGTGGGACCTATCTCTTCCCCTCAACTGCATAACACCAGTTGTTATTAAGCGAAACCAAGACTTACAAGGTATGTAACAATGATTGAAGGAGACTAACCCAGTCCGATGGCCACATCAAAAGTAAGTGCCGGTCTCACATGACCTAAGATTCCCTTTGGGTCTCTTTGAACCGAGAGACGGCCGACCAGGTCTCGCTCGACTGTCAGACTTCGACTTATGGGGCCGCGTACCGCTGCGCTCTTATCTCACGAAACCGGTTAGCCCAGTGGTTCATAGCCGATGGTTCAATGGTTCTTGTGGGCCACCGTGGTTCGCAAACGGTGCCACAAATAAGAAACTAGTGTTTAGTAAATGCACTAAGGTTCTATCCACTAGTGACGAGATTTCTAGGAGGCTAAGGAACAGCAATACATAAGAATGGGGGTACATAATGAAAGAGGCTGAGAACCACTGTCGTTAGCCCCTTCCACGTCGCGCGATACTCTAACTTTCTTATTGTGACTGCCATCCAGGAGGTGCCAAGATAAGAGGGAGGGAGGAGGGTGGAGGGGAGTGGAATATATAGGAAATGGAATGGGTGGGAGTGGTTTCTATGCCTTTTTATTTTTGGCTACCCCTCCATGTAGGGGGAAGAAGACTTTGGTATATGTATGTATGTATTGTGACTTCCGTCAAGAAATTCTATTTGTCTCCTTGGCATCTCGTCTTCGGCGAAAGGGTTCATAGGCTCATTTGGCTTAACCGCCTTCGTACCGAGAGACATTTTTTTATGGTTGCTGCCGCCATGCGATTTTATTCATCTCCGTGTCACACACACCCTCAGTAACGATGGGTTTGATACTTTCGCGGCTGGCTGCCAAATGTCTTCCTCAGCCTTTCGTCACGTGGCATATCTGTTTGTCTGTCTGTCTGTCCATCTCTCGATCTGTCTATGTGTGTGTACGTATGTCTGATTCACCATGGTATTGAATCATGTGTTGGACTCGTGATCAACAGTTATTAACCTCCCGGATGAGAGCTAGAACTCGTATGACCGATCTATGGGTAATACTGGGACCTTACACGCACACACACACCCAATTCCCCGCCCACGAGAGTTGGAGTAACACCCCGCAGCGCAGCGATATTAAATTTATTTCAGCCCTGGGCGGGAGTCGAACCAGGACCGCCGTAGTGGCAGACGAGAATTCTAACCACAGCGTCACAGAGAAAGAGAGAGAGAGAGAGAGTGTGTGTGTGTGTGTGTGTGTGTGTGTGTGTGTGTGTGTGTGTGTGTGTGTGTGTGTGTGTGTGTGTGTGTGTGTGTGTGTGTGTGTGTGTGTGTGTGTGTGTGTGTGTGTGTGTGTGTGTGTGTGTGTGTGTGTGTGTGTGTGTGTGTGTGTGTGTGTGCGTGCACATATGAGTGTGCGCATGCGTATGTGGCTGCGCTTGGTTGTGGGCGTCCGTGGTTACGTGTGTGTGTGCGTCATCATTACCGTGGGCGTGGACATGGGAGTATGTGTGGGCGTGCTAGTGTGCTTTTAGTGAACGTGTGTGTGTGTGTGTGTGTGTGTGTGTGTGTGTGTGTGTGTGTGTGTGTGTGTGTGTGTGTGTGTGTGTGTGTGTGTGTGTGTGTGTGTGTGTGTGTGTGTGTGTGTGTGACTATAATGCATATTTTCATTGCTTTAAAACTATTCTATACATGATCTCGCTTTTGCTATACATATTTTCATATATATTCTTGTTCAAGTCTATGCTTACGTATATTTGACGCATACTTGAATCAATTGCAGTATTATAAATAATTATTTCGTTACAAACTTTTTAACATCCTTGTTTCCATATATTCTGTAAGATTTCCTCCTGACATTGAACAACTTAACACTCGTTACAAATTGACAAGCTTTCCCTTTTCCGCATCTTGCGTTATGTGCCGCAGCTTGTATAAAGGTGGCCAATAAAATACTGAATATTTATGAATTGATAATTGTAAAGCACTAAGGAGGCAGAGCCAAGACTGCCTCCCACGCCAAGCCACGCCACCAAGCTCAGACTTGGCGGGAAAAACATACACGAATCGCAACCAGATATTACAATGATAAGTACAACATAACTATATACATAAGCACAATAATCACAAATGTACGGTGCTATACACGAACAGCATAACAAGCTCCCTAACTAGCAACCGTATCAACTAACACGACTTCGAATATTATCTTCACTAAACCATCCTGATTATTCCTTATCTGTCCAAAAGGACGAATTAACCCCAATCTTGCTAGCACTAGACGATTTTAATCATTTACAGGAATCTCTAGTCAGCAAAGGGGCAATAGTCCTGCGCAGTTGGCTCTGCGCAGATACTGGCATCTTCATCGCCCGGTCCAGCATTATCCAGCGCCCACCACAAATAACCTGAGCATCAACTGGCAGTCTTCCAGAATTCTCTCTACTCTATCGACGTCTTCTGTCAGGCTTCTCCATTGCTTCTGCAGAACCGTAACATACCCAAAAATATTATTACCAATCTCGCTAGATCACGTCTGTCTTCATATCTTTTTGATGTCGCTATAGCTCTATAGAATTTATCTAAGAATGTCAATTTTTCTTCAAAGCATAGCCTAACAGATGTTCTAGACATAGACAACTCCAAGCCCTGAAATACTCGTACATAGCCAAGATTCTTCTCTATCACATTCAATTACAACTTGTTCACCATTTTTTGTTTCTTATTTATAGTAATGTATGCATATACCCCAAAAAAGTGTGGTCTAACAGTTACAGAATATTTTGCTTTGCTCTTTGAGGTTAGTGGAGTAGGTTTGCCATTCCATAGACGTCCATTCTATCCTCTTGTCCAAGTCTGAATGCATCTTCCTCCTCACCCCTCCCTCTTCCTCTCCTCCTCCCTCCTCCTCTACCCTCATCAACGCCTTCACTGTCTTCTCCAGCTCATTAGCAGCAATACCTCACCTAGCCAGCAGCTTGTTCATAAACAGACGCTTCTAAACAAATTCTACTTCATCGCCTCATTAGAAGTCGCCTTGTGTGTTCTTAATCCCATGTCATCAGCCATTACCCCGGAGTGTAGTGGACGCGTGTTCCACTCATTAAGAGGTACTCGGTCTCACGTATGAACATCGACACAACTAATGGTCCAGACGAACAATGGCGACTTTCTGGAGTCCGGGGGGGGGGGGGGGGGGGGGTTCTCCTCTCTGAAGCAAGACCTCTCACGTCTTTCTCACGCAGAGGCCTCTTCTTTACCCCCAACCTCGTTTTTCAACCCCAAATAACCTCAGTTTAATATTCACGAGACCTACGCTCACATCCTTATCGTAACGCCTAGCGGCAATCGAAAGGAATGAAATCGAAAAGAACTGGTTTACTAACATAGTGGTTAACGAATGGAATAGGCTTAGTAACTAACGCTGAAACAATTGGTTGTTTTAAAAGAAGATTAGATAATTACTGTATATGGATAGGGATAACAGACAGTAAGAGACGCGAAACTGCCTAGTGTAGGCTCTATGGTCTCTTGCAGTCTCCTCCATTCTTATGCTATGTTCTTAGGAAAATGAAAAGATTAGGTAGATGTATGTATGTTATGTATGTATGTATGTATGTGTGTGTGTGTGTGTGTGTGTGTGTGTGTGTGTGTGTGTGTGTGTGTGTGTGTGTGTTCGTGTTTGGTGTGTGTTCGTGTTTGGTGTGTGTGTGTGTGTGTGTTTGTGTTTGGTGTGTGTGTGTGTGTGTGTGTGTGTGTGTGTGTGTGTGTGTGTGTGTGTGTGTGTGTGTGTGTGTGTGTGTGTGTGTGTGTGTGTGTGTGTGTGTGTGTGTGTGTGTGTGTGTGTGTGTGTGTGTGTGTGTGTATGTGTGTGTGTGTGTGTGTGTGTGTGTGTGTGTGTGTGTGTGTGTGTGTGTGTGTGTGTGTGTGTGTGTGTGTGTGTGTGTGTGTGTGTGTGTGTGTGTGTGTGTGTGGTGAGAGAGAGAGAGAGAGAGAGAGAGAGAGAGAGAGAGAGAGAGAGAGAGAGAGAGAGAGAGAGAGAGAGAGAGAGAGAGAGAGAGAAAGAGAGAGAGAGAGAGAGAGAGAGAGAGAGAGAGAGAGAGAGAGAGAGAGAGAGAGAGAGAGAGAGTCCTTAGGACAAAATGTATTTTCTTGTACATAAATCTGCATTAATACAATAACAATAATATAATATGGATCAGTTTTTGGTGTATGTAGCAATCTGTCTTTTTTCCCCTTATAAAGGGGTAGCCGACCCGAATAATAGTATTCTTAAAAAGAATCCTTATATAAATATTATATAAATCCTCAGAAGGGGAAGATTTATATATGGAAATATTTTTTAAGAATAACACCGTAAGATTCTTACGATGGGATTCTTAAAAAAAATACTTATATAAATCTTTCCCTTCCAAGAATTTATGTAAGATTTATATAAGGATTTTTTTTTTTTTTTTTTCTTATATCACTGTTGGTCCACTCCCGCACCAAAGTTCAATTCTCCCATCAAGCGTGAAGGCTTCGGCCAAAGTCTACGTCACCAAGACTTGACAAGTATTCAACTTCCCTGTAATGCAATAGCATGAGACACATTTGAGGGAACAAAGACACAGCCGTCACCTTAACCTCATGTACATGGACAGCTGGTACTAGAGCCCCTGGAAATAGATACACACAAAGGCCCAAATCTCCCCTTAAGAAAGGGGTGGCCAAATCAAATCGTGCTTGACTCCTCTTGGGGGGAAAGAAAACACGAAAACAGAAATTGGGGGACTTTTAGTCCTCTAACTCGGACACTTTAGTCCTCTTTTACAACACACAGGGAGGAACACTGTCATGATATTCTTATCCCACAACAGAGTGTGGGTGAATAGAGACGGGCTACGGAAATAACATCCCGTTTATTTCTGTCAGTTTGGTTTGGGTGACAGGCGAATCCTATGTCGCTTCCGCGCAAGGACATTTTCCCCTCTCACTGTCGAACTTGTCCCTCATCCAGACTGAACCTTCCGACTGCTTCCAATGAATACCTACACACACACACAACATCCCATAAGCCCATTTGGGATTTTTTCAATATATTTTTCGGCTTCGGCTAAATCATCCCACCGAAAACTCAAAAAAAAAAAAAAAGTTCTACTCTGTCCACGCCATTTTCATCGGATGTAATCCTGTCCATTCTTTTCAAACCCCTTCTACCCTTTTCGACCAAAATTGATCAATTACAGGTGGACCTCAAATCCATTCATTCCAATCCCAGCCCTGCACAACGCAGTCTCATGCAACCGATTCCCAAACATTAGGGGTCATTCTCCGGACATTTCCGGATCCTCCCGGACATTCCAGGATCCTCCCGGGCATTCCAGGAACTTCCCGGATGTTCCCGGAAATTCACGGATATTTCGGACACTCACGGGAGTTCCTGGTCTTTTCCAGACACTTCATGGGCGACATTCCCCGGATATTCCCGGATCCTCCCGGACGTTCCCGGGAATTCACGGATATCATTTCGGTTATTTCCCGGACGTTCTCGGTCCTTCCCAGACATTTCATGGACAACATTCCCGGACATTCCCGGATCCTCCCGGACGTTCCCGGTTTTTTCCAGACACTTCATGGACAACATTTCCCAGACATTCCCGGATCCCTCCGGATGTTCTTGGTCCTTCCCAGACATTTCATAGACAACACTCCCGGACATTCCCGGACATTCCCGGACGTTCCTCCCGGAAATTCACGGATATCCTTTCGGACATTCCCGGG
>NC_134780.1:87594878-87597378 GCF_046742065.1 Oratosquilla oratoria | reverse complement strand
GACTAATTCACAGGGATAGGGTAGGCAGGACGAGATGATAGGTAGGAAGGAGAAATTTATCATCGGTGTTCTACAAAGACCTCCTAACTTTAGTATAGAGCAGATTGAATCCTTGATCCAACAAATTTGTAGGACGTCCCAATATAAAAATATTGCGATCATGGGAAATTTTGATTGTATAAACACTGACTGGGTAAATTTAGTAGGATATAGGGAAGCACATTTTTTTTTCTTCTTTTTTATGTAGTACAAGAGAATTTCAATAATTGATTACTGATTCTAAAAGGGGAGATAATAATATGGACTCACTCTTAACAAACAATAACGATTTAATAGGAAACTTACAAGTGGGTGATAAGTAGATTCTAGTGATCATCAAGAAGTAAGATTTTGCATTAAATGAGACGAATTAAATATTACAAATAATATTTTATTACTTGATTTCAGAAGAGCCCGTTTTGAAAAGCTAAGAAAATACTTTAAAATGTTTTGGAACCAGCACAGGTGGGGATAAACCTATCTTGAGTCATGACAGTGAGGTCACTGAGGTGGTCAGTTAGGAGATCATTAGCGAGGGGAGTGGTCTGGTCCTAGATCATGTCACAGGGGAGGTCAGGAAACCTAGTAGTTAGATCACATATAAGACAAGCCCGAAGCTCAATAATGGGGTCACGACTCAAGATACTTGGGCTCAGAGATTTACCTTACGAAGAGAGGCTTATAGAATGGACATCAATTCACTAGAGTCAGTACAGACAAGAATGGCCAAAATAATACACGGGCTCCTTAGAAAGAGAGCTGGAAAGACGCAGAGTGCGGGGTGATCTAATAGAGGTGTTCAAGTGGATCAAAGGCTTTAACAAGGGTGATGCAAACAAAGTCATTATATTAAAACAACAGGGTAGGACTCGCAGTAGTGAATTTAAACTGAACAAATTTAGATTTAAGAAGGAAACAGAAAAGAATTGGTTTATTAATAGGATGGTGAACGAATGGAATAGGCTTAGTAACCATGTAGTGAGCGCTGAAACTACCAGTTGTTTTAAGAAACGGTTAGACAACTTTATGGATGGAGATGACAGGTGGTAATGGACATGAAATTGCCTAGAGTAGGCCTTATGGTCTCTTGCAGTCTACTCCATTCTTATGTTCTTACGTTCTTAAGATGAAAAGTACAGTGAAGTCAGTAATGTGGTCAGCCCGGAGGTAATTAATGGGGCCAGGGTACGAGGTATACCCGTCGGTCAGTAACATGCTCAGGGATCTACAGTAGATGAAATATACAATAACCTAATCGCTAGGATTTTGTATATCTAATAAAAATTTATACATTACAGGGAAGTTAAATCAGAAACGAATGAACTTGAATGGATGGCGGACAGGTGAGACTGTCATAGAAATAGGGCTTTATATTACGTTAAAAAGGAGCGAAGTACAACTTAGGACTGTGTCTAATAAAATGGCTAGACTGGTTAAAAAGAACACGGGTACAGCGAAACGTAACTATGAAATCAAGATTACCAGAAAAACGGGGTCTAACCCAAAGTGCTTCTTACATCTTTACAGAACTGAAAATAAACAAAGAATAGGCCCAATTAGATCTGACGAGGATATCTTCATAGATTCAGAGAAAAAAATGAGCGAGGCATTTAATAAACATTTTCTCTCGTTACTTACACGGGAGGGGATAGAAATGGTACCTCACTGCGACCCGATCTTCAGTAGGGATGAGGGAACTAGACTAACTAGTATCAGTATTAGCAAGGAAGAAGTTGTCAAACAGATTGATAGACTTAAGAATACAAATGCCCCTGGTCTAGACAAAAAAGATACGAGAGTGCTAAAGGAATGTAAATTTGAAATCTGCACACAGTTAACGGAAGTTTTTAGTAAGTCGGTAGACACTGGATTCGTGGTTATATCTTGGGGGATGGCAAACGATGTTTATATATTTGAGAAGGGTGATAATTCTTCTATGCACGACTACAGACCAATCTATGGCTTCACTTAAGAGAAGATTAGATATCTTTATGGACAGGGATGACAGGTGGTAATGGACATGGAACTGTCTAGTGTAAGCCTTATAGTCTCTTGCAGTTCCTTTCATTCTTATTTTCTTATGTTATGTTCTTGTGAATGACTTAGTGAGTTAGTGGGATAATGAGTGAGTTAGCGAATTAGTGAGTAAATAAACTAGTGGATGAGTTAGTTGGTGAAATAGTGATTGAGTTAGTGGGTGAGTTAGTGGGAGTGTTAGTGGGTGAGTTAATGAGTGAGTTAGTGGGTAAGTTAGTGGGTGAGTGAATGGATGAGTTGGTGGTTAAGTTAGTGGGTGAGTTAGTGAAAGAGTGGGAGGGAGATTGCGAGAGAGAGAGAGAGATTGCGAGAGAGAGAGAGAGAGAGAGAGAGAGAGAGAGAGAGAGAGAGAGAGAGAGAGAGAGAGAGAGAGAGAGAGAGAGAGAGAGTGAGAGAGAGAATGAGAGAGAAAGAGAAAGAGAGA
>NC_134780.1:87584878-87589878 GCF_046742065.1 Oratosquilla oratoria | reverse complement strand
ATACCAAGGCTTTTTCCCCTTTACAAGGAAGGTAGCCAAAAAGAAAAAAGCATAAAACCTTTCCCACCCATTCCATCCCTAAGTACACTCCACCCCCCTACACCCTCCTTCTTATCTTAGCACCTCCTGGATGAAGGGTCATCCCTGCACTTTGTCCACTACCCTGGGTAAGAGGCAGTGTCGCAAGACACAGCACATCCACAGCAAGGCCGCTTCATTAAATCGGCGACCCACTCCCCTCTCCGTCCCCTCATGCAGAAAAGGAGAAGACGGGGTCCTACTAGCACTTTTTTTTTTTTTTTTTTTTTTTTTTTTTTTTTTTTTTTTTTTTTTTTTTTTTTTTTTTTTTTTTTTTTTTTTTTTAAGCCTTTAGCATCAGAGAGGATGACAAGCTATGAAATATCCGTCCTCATGCCTGGCCACCTAGCTCTTCGGGTAACGTCTGTTTGGATGGGAAAAAAATTGCAGTAACAATAGTTTACAAAACAGCTTCTGAAAAGCTGCAGCAGAAAGTACTTCAGTTTGGAATCAAGTGACGAAACAAATGACGTATTTCGGTACTCCAATGTTTTAGGCATTCATGGCCGGAAGAAGCTCGATAGAAGTTTTAAAGTACCTTGATTCAATTCAAGACAGACAGAAAATATTTCCAGACTTTTGCAAGAGACTTGACATCAGTACAAAGGAGTTGAGTACAAAATAAAACATAGGTAGAACATATATTTAAGAGATTTGTTTCATCGTTCTTCGCAATCACTCTTTGCATGAAAAAAAAAATTGTTACTTAGGGAGCCTTTGACAATCACTTAATTGATTAGAATCTATTCGTGACTGCCAGAACAAAATATTTAGAGTGTGTCATCGGGGTCGATGGATTGATAAGATAAAGGAATGGTTAGGGATATATGAGTATGTCGTCTCGTCTTAAGCGGGTCCTAAACGATCAATATTATTGTGCAATATTCCGTATTGTACAATATTATTGACAGTGTAGGGATAGTATTGAAGAATGACATAATATATTGAAAACATCAAATGTACAAGACAAATACATGTGCCTCTTCAATACCATACCTATTCCGTCAATAATATTGGGCAATACGGAATATTGCGCAATAATATTGACCGTAAAGGGCCTGCTTAAGAAAAAAGAGCAATAACGTCAGTAATAACGTACAATGCAATAATTTAGTGATATAAATTCTTAGGCCTTTTCACAAGAACAGGTTTGCAAGACAAGAGTGAGGACAGAAGACAGGAGATTATACTCGAAGTAATGTTTTTGATCCTCAGTAGAGCTGGGTATGTACGAGAAGCACCGATTTTTCGTGAGATCGAAAGAAACGCGTAAAGAACGGGGGAGGGGACGTGAGATATGAGTGTGTCAAAAACAAATCCATTTGAGAGGTCCTGCAGAGATCTTTGGGAGGGAGGGGCACGGGTGAGTCTAAGAAACTAATCTGAAGCTTATGGGAAGTAGAGGAATGTGTCGTATAGGAGTGTGATTAGGAGAATATTGTGACGATTTGTTTTAATTGTGTCCAAGCAGTTTGTGGGTGGGTATGGGCATAAGCCACTGCGGAGAACGAAGTGCGTTTGTGCCGGGGGTGGAGTGGTGTGTATGTGTGAGTGTGCAGAGGCGCTTGAGTCTGTAGGCACAGAAGAAGAGCGGCAGGACGGGAGGTGGGAGCCCGAGCGTAACGCCCGCTCGTGTGGCGGCCTTAGATTACAACACAAAAACATTAACATCTCTTTTCTTGTTAGCCAACGCTCTGTTTGTTTGGTTTTTTCTTCTTTTTCTTTTTTGTGGTTAGGAGGTGTTTGTGCTGTTCTATGAGGGGTGTCAACAGCAGAAGGAAAAAGGAGCGTAAATGTTTGTGTTTGGTAGCGTGGATGCCTGAGAGAGAGCGTTTGGTCCCTGGGCTAGGAAGTCTTTAGGGGCACCGACTAGTAGGGAGAGTGGGGGGAGGATGGGACTCACGGGCAGAGGGAGGGGGAGGGGAAGTGGGAGGGGGAGGGTAAGTGGGAGGGAGGGGGAAGGGAAAAGCCTTAATAGAGTTAAAGTGAGGAGGAAAAATGTAATGAGTAAGAGATGGGTTGACTTAGGGAAAGAGGAAACGAAAGGGTATAAAGAAATATATGCATATATATTTTTTAGGAAAATAAGAAGATGGGCATACAGTCTAGGGGAGAGGAAAGAGAGGGAAGAGTGAGAAGAAATGATGTAAGAGGGAGAGATGTTAGGGGTTGGCAGAAAAAAAAGGTAGGAGGACGAAGGCAGAAGAAGAATAGTGTAAGAAATAACTAGTGCAAAAACTGCCTTTTTTTTAATCTCTTGGCTTATTATATCCGAGATTTATCACCGCGGGGTTTGTGGTTTGGTAGAGCTGACTACATGTGAAACATAAGTCTGATTCGTTTCCCCGCTATCACGTCTGGTTCAATTTAGCCTCAGCATTATTTATTCACTGGTATGATTTGGCGAAGTGCCTCCCACGCCACAGGGCCCTTGCTGTCGTCGTCTTGGCGTTGCGTCAACTGTCAACTAGAATTTGTTAATATGTTCTAGCTTCTCTTTATCGGGGGTAAAAGTTGAGTCAACTGTCACCTCGGGTTCGGAAATGAATTTTAGCTTTTCTCCTTTAGAGATACTACCTGTTTGTGATGTCATTAAAGACAGGCCTGTATTCATGAGAAAAAAGTAATCTTCGCTGAAGACTGAGATGAGAGGTGTTGGGAATGACGTCATGGTAGGAGCTTCTATCTCGAGTATTTCTTTGTGTAATTAAGAAGTTATTATTGGTTCCCCGGAGACGTCCCGGCAAGACCCGACGTACGGACCACCTGTTAAACGAACAGTAAAGGTAAGGACGAAGGAACGGGCGAGATGATGTTGATGTAAACAAACACATGGCTTTTGGAGAAACGATGACAATGATTCTTATAGTTTCGACACCGACGCCCAGGGCAAGAATTGGCTCTCTCAACAAAGACGTTGCCACGTTCATAAAACGTATTATTTACGTTCCCACGTTCATAAAACGTATCATTTACGCTCAGAAGACAAAAACAATGAGGAAGCTCCGTAAGATATAAGATTTGTGGGAACAAGAGACGACATTGGAAGGTCAATGAAAACTAGATATCATAGACGAGACATACTGTGGACTTGTAAGTAAAACAACAAAACAATAGCTGTATTCCCAAGATATATCAAAGTACGGTCAAGAATATTACTATAGGCTTACATGAAATACCATTCTTTAGCTTGAACAACTCAAAGAAAATAATTTCGTGTAAGTCTTTATTAGAAAGAGATATTATTGAATCCAGTCATATCATGCACACTTTTGATCACAATATGATTTCAAGTTTAGGTTTGTACAAACTTAATGACTTTATCACTAAGAAAATTGTAGAATATTCTATAGCTCCAAGTGTTACTAGGTCTGTTCGGTGGTAGCATCTTATGTGACATAATGTCCATAGGTGGAATTCTTTTCTCGACTGGTATAATGGAATATTTTGTGTTACCTCCCCATGTTCCCTACCTTGTCTTATCTATTATGTATATGTATATATATATATATATATATATATATATATATATATATATATATATATATATATATATAAACTCAAACATGAGACATAACACCACAAAACCATGTACGAGACAAAGCGCCACAAACCCAAGCATACGACATTTCGTCACAACATGAAGCTGGAGGCTTTCCCTCGCACGTGACATTTCATCATTACCTGAGTTACCAGGTAAACACTTTCAGGTAACAGGTAGCCTCTCACAGTGAAGAGAAAGTATGGAAACTAAGGTATAAAATGCAATACCATTATGCAATTCATCGGAACAAGTCTTATTCAAGCCAAAAAGAATTTTTCCAAAACTACTGAGGAAGGGTCTTTAATCCAAAATCGCGATAGAGAAAATATGACTACCTATGCTGAAGTCATAAACCTTCTTTCAAGGGAACATAAGTCCATGGGAAGGCATATGTAAAATACATTTAAGAAAATAATAAATGCACAGTTAGCCATTACTTTTAGTGAAGTATGCATAAGGGAACATCTCCTGCCCATATATACTGTTGATATTATATATATATATATATATATATATATATATATATATATATATATATATATATATATATATACATATATATATATTATATATATATGTATATATATATATATATATATATATTTATATATATATATGCATATATATGCATACATACATATATGTATATATATATATATATATATACATATATATATGTATATATATATACATATGTATATATGTATATATATAATATATATTATATATATATATATGTGTATATATATACACATATATATATATATATATATATTATATGTGTATGTATATATATATATATATATATATATATATATGTATATATATATATATATATAATATATATATATATATGTATATGTATATATAAATATATTATATATATATGTGTGTGTATATATATATATATACATATATATATACATATATATGTATGTATACACACTCCAAGAAAACATTTAAATGCCCATTTCTAGTTATATGTTTAAATCACAAGTCACACTAATCTGTTTACCAAATAGAATAGCCTTATTGTGGGGAAACTCACTTTATAAATTGAACAGGTGTTTCACCTCGCGAGCTATATCAAGAAAAAGACGAATTATTTCCGCTGATGCGAGTAGCTGATAGCCCCCCAGAAGTGACATTATTCTTTACTGTAACCTCCCCTCGTGCTGACATACGAAGTGGCCTCTGTCGACGCTCCTCTCTGATAGGCTGACAGCGAACACGGTGAGTTCCTGCTGTCGTATGAGGCGGGTCCGACCTCCCGGAGGGTTGCAGAAGTGTTCGGAAAGAAACGAAGTTTGGCAAATCAAGTCATCGATGTTATTGTTTATATGTAATAAAATACGCCATTCTCGACCTGTAATGACAT
>NC_134780.1:87564878-87579878 GCF_046742065.1 Oratosquilla oratoria | reverse complement strand
AGAAAAAGAAGAAGGAGGGGAGGAGAAAAAGGAGGAAGAGGAGGAGGAGGAGGAGGAGAAGAAGAAAGAGGAGGAGGAGGTTGAACAGGAAAAAGAGGTGGAGGAGGAGGAGGAGGTGGAGGAGGAGGAGGAGGAGAAGGAGGGGAGGAGCAACAGGAGGGGAAGAGGAACAGGAGGAAAGGGAAGAGGAGGAGTAGGAGAAAGAGGAAGAGGAGGTGGAACGAAGAACAGGAGGAAGAGAAAGAGGAGGAGGAGAGGTAGAAAGAGGAAGAGGAAGTGGAACAGGAGAAAGAGGAGGAGCAGAAAAAGTTGGATCGAGGAACAGGAGGAGAAGGAGAAAGAGGAGGAGGAGGAGGTGGAACAGGAGAAAGAGGAGGAGGTGGAGGTGGAACAGGAGGAGGTGGAAGAGGAGGAGGAGGAGGTGGAGGTGCAGTAGGAGGTGGAACGAGGAACAAGAGGATAAGGAAGAGGAAGAGGAGGAGGGGAAGGAGAAAGAGGAGGAGGTAAAAGTGGAAGGAGGAGGAGGACGAGGAGGAGGAGGTGGAGGAGCAGTAGGAGGTGGAACGAGGAACAAGAAGATGAGGAAGAGGAGGAGGAGAAGGAGAAAGAGGAGGAGGAGGAGGTGGAAGAGGAGGAGGAGGAGGAGGAGGAGGAGGAAGAGGAGGAGGAGGAGGAGGAGGAGGAGGAAGAGGAGGAGGAGGAGGAGGAGGAGGAGGACGAGGAGGAGGAGGAGGAGGAGAGCGAGGAAAGGTGGCTGTTCTGAAGCGGTTCGAGGAAGAACCGAAGAAGTGGAAGATGGGGCGGGTCACGGGGAGGAAGTGGCGGGGCAGCAGGGGGTGGGGGGAGGGGGGGGCGAAGAGCCAAGGAGACTCGAAGGTCGAAGAGAAGAAATTTCGCGAAGAAGAACGAAAAAAAAGGGGAAAAGATTTCCTTTCGTAACCAGATGAGTTGAGACAACGTCAGTAACCCAAGCTGCGTTTGAGGACATTTGTATGTAGTGGACGATGACGGAATTTACTGTAATTGCTGTTACTTGTTTCATTATCTTTTATTCTTTTTATTCTTCTTTCTCTTTCCCTTTCTCTTTCTCTCTCGCTCTTTCTCTTCCTCTTCCTCTTCTTATTTTTCTTTTTCTTTTTCCGTTTCTTCTTCTTCCTCTTCATATTCGTCCTACTACTTCTGTACTTCTTTATCCTCATCCTCGTCTTCGTCTTCTTCATTCTCATCTTTGTCTTCTTTGTTATCCTTGTTTTCATTTACTTATTACAAAGATTGCATAGATCCCGTTGTTTCCATCTATCAATTTTGTTTATTTACTAATTTATTCATTTATTCATTTGTGTATGCAGGGATGACCCGTCATCCAGGAGGTGCTCAGATAAGAGGGAGGGTGGAGGGGTGTGGAGTGTATTCAGGGATGGAATGGGTGGAAATAGTTTTATGCCTTTCCCTTTTTGGCTACCCCCTTTGTAAGGGGGAAAAAGCCTTGGTATATGTATGTATGTATTATTCATTTATATATTCACCTGTTCATCTATCCCTCTACTCTTTTTCATTTTATCCTATTTTTTGTTTTATCTTTAATTTTTTCTATTTCATTTAGCTTTATATTCTATATAATTTCATTTAGTTTTATTTAGCTTTAGTTTTAGCATATTTTGTTTTATTTGACTGTATTTCATTTCATTTCCTTATGTTCTAATTATAATGTATTCTATTTCATTTTATCAAATTTAATCTAATCTTGTTTTATTTTATCTTACTGTATATTTTACCTTATTCTATTTCATTATATTATATGTACATATATATATACATATATATATATATATGTATATGTATTCCGAGTTACAAGGCTTTTACAGTCTCTGTGGATTAGTGGGCTAAGGCTCTATGAAGGTAATCTTACGGGTGGCCGAAAGCAGTGGGTTCGAATCCTACATGCGACTGTCATAAAAATGATCAGATTGATGTCGCTGTTACTAGCGAATTTCTCTCATAGTTACAATGGCGAAAAGCGTGAAAGGGATTTGTTCCGATCCTTACCCCTTACCACTAGTGGGCTTGGGCCTTGTGTAAAACAGGAACTGGGGTCGCAGATTAGTGAACTTTCCTATCCTCGGGAATCAGTTCGATTCCAGGTTACAAGGTTTTTACAGTCTCTATGGTGTAGTGGGTTAAGGCTCTGCGAAGGTAATCTTACGGGCTCGAATCCTACATACGACTGTCATGAAATTATCATATATATATATATATATATATATATATATATATATATATATATATATATACTCATTTAGTTTCACATCCATGTTTCCTGGGCTAATGGCAATGAATATCAAACTGATTCTTACGGCAGACGAAGTCCACTACAACGAAATCCACAACAAATGACCTACTGCGAGCCCAGCACTCCGGCCCCTGGGCTATCACCTCTTTATACTCATAACAGAGAGCCTTTGGAACGTGGATCGAGCGCTGTGACCACTAGAGCACAAACTCCCTGTGCTTATAATCGAGTTCTGTAAACTAATGTTATTGTTTGTATGCAGTTATCGACACACAGTGAAGTTATGATTACATAAAGACTTTGTAATCCCTCTATTGAAAAACAGGCGATTTGGTGTAGATCATTTTCGGTGCTTTACGTGTTTGGGAGCTGCTGAGAATAATAATAGCAATAAGATTGATAATAATAACAATCATTGTGATAAAAAAATAACACTGAAATGACAATAACAATAATAACAGCAGTAAAAACAACATTGACAAAAGTAACAGTAACGGAAATAATAACAGCAGCATCATGATAAACAAACAACACTGAAATGACGATAACAATAATAGCAATAACAGCAGTAACAATAACATTGACAAAAATAACATTAACGGCAATAATAACAGCAACATTATGATAAAAAAGCAACACTGAAATGACGATAACAATAATAACAATAACAGCAGTAACAATAACATTGGCAAAACCAATAGTAACGGCAATAATAACAACAACATTATGAACAGAACCCATTCTCAAAATCTACATAAGCTATATCACCATGTTGAAGAGCTCGGAATATTTGTAAACTTTTTTTTGTTACATAACGTTTTGAAGTTTAGGAGGGAGGGGATTTTCTCAGAGGCACTGAGTGCCTTACAATGTGGAGGGGAGTTCAGCGGGTCTTCTATTACATATAATTCATATCTTTCATCTAAATTCGCTGAGCCCCCAGTGGATACTTTAGCAATTTTATAATAACTAAACCAGGAATATGTTATTCAGTTAGTAAGCCCTCTTAGGTTTCAGGGATAAAGAACGTCACCAAAATGGTGTGAGATGACCCTTCAACCGAATAATTTTGCTCGTTTTTTAACCAGAATGAAACCTACAAAGCTCACCACCATTCCGAAGGGATCTTTCGTTCCCTCAGGTGTGCCAAACCTTCCAGCGTAAAACATAATCAAATATATAAAGTGTGTCTTTATATCGAGGGGGTGGGGGGGTGATTACACTTTGTCATGGTGTTGGATGTTTGCGTCATTTGTGGAAAGTGTCTACTATGTCATGAGGTACAATACTACTGTTATTGTACATTGGCTTATTTCCCAGCGTGACAGAGTGTAATGGGCGTTCGACATTCAATGAAATATGTATGCGGGAAAACATCTATCATATTCTGACGTTTACCTGTACATTACTATGCTATGGTTCAATGTGGCTCCATTCTTTCTGTATTGATTATACGCGCAGTTTGCTTCATTTCGTGCAAGATATTCCGTCAAAAAATAAGTTGTGTACTTTAGAAGTGTGTTTTGAAAAGTAAGCTCATTGACATTTTCCTAGAATATACTGACACCAAAATATTTTGATTTAGATACGAGGTTAGAAATTTTGTTTGTTGTTTTATGACGAATAAAAAAACGATAGTTTTCTAATTCTATGTTATTAGACACTAGAACCTTGTTACACCTACAGCAAGTGTCAATGATCTTATATCCTTAATTGTACCTCGTACATAACAGTGGTACTCTGAAAATTTTAGCTATCTGGGGCCTAGGTATGCGATAACGAGAACCTTACGCCGTGAGGCAGGATCGGTACCCAACGCACCACAGCGGTACATAGTTTTTATTGATATATTTTGTTTTTTTTCGAGAATTTATTTTACCTTTTCTTACTGCGAATGGCAGCGTCGGGCTGGATCTTTTGTCAGGTGTATTTGCCACGACGTGATCTTAACTGTTGTCGTTATGACTTCATTTTAATTTTTATTTTCATATTTTCATATACATACATGTACACACACACACACACACACACACACACACACACACACACACACACACACACACACACACACACACATATATATATATATATATATATATATATATATATATAGATATATATACATACATAATCAGAGGCGACTCCAGATCATCATCGTTACGCGGGCTCATCATAGATTTTGCATAAGACACCTGTATAAAAGAAGGTAAGAGGTGTAATGCACACCACAGAATTATATGTGCAGTGATAGTTTAACATGAGACAGAAATAGTTTTAATATAAAAATTAATCATTTTATTTTACATGAACTCCTGCCGTCTTAGATGACTCACTGATGGTTGTCACAATATCGTGCTTTTCCAAAATTTTCAAGCTTTTATAACTACTGTGACCCACTGATTCCCTGTGACGTTTACAGTCACTCAGGATGTCTCTATAATTAATCATTATAACCTTCATTTTTCTACAATTGATTAGCTTTGGGTTGAAACAGCAAACGCAACCAGCAGTAGAGTTGTTCTGTGACGGTACTTCCACAAACCCAATCAGTCTGTTTATACCATTTATCTAGAATGGTCGATTTCCAATTTTATTTTTCAAGGAAGGGGTTGTCCTTCTTGCTCAAAGAATTTCACGTTTTCCCGCAATATTTCTAGCCCTAGATGGCTTATTTTCTATATCTAGCACTATGTCTTTCTTTATTTCTAAGTTAAAGGTTAAAAATGAAGGAACCCCAAGCCCCAAATGGGTTATTTTCTATATCTAGCACTATGTCTTTTTTTATTTCTAAGTTAAAGGTTAAAAATAAAGGAGCCCCTAGCCCTAAATGGCTTATTTTCTATATCTAGCACTATGTCTTTATTTCTAAGTTAAAGGTTAAAAATAAAGGAACCCTTAGGCCCAAATGGCTTATTTTCTATATCTAGCACTGCCTTTCTTTATTCCTAAGTTAAAGGTTAAAAATAAAGGAACCCCTAACCCCAAATGGCTTATTTTCTATATCTAGCACTATGTCTTTCTTTATTTCTAAGTTAAAGGTTAAAAATAAAGGAACCCTTAGGCCCAAATGGCTTATTTTCTATATCTAGCACTATGTCTTTCTTCATTTCTAAGTTAAAGGCTGAAAATAAAGGAACCCCTAGCCCTAAATGGCTTATTTTCTATATCTAGCACTATGTCTTTCTTTATTTCTAAGTTAAAGATTAAAAATAAAGGAACCCTTAGGCCCAAATGGCTTATTTTCTATATCTAGCACTATGTCTTTCTTTATTTCTAAGTTAAAGGTTAAAAATAAAGGAGCCCTTATCTCCAAATGGCTTATTTTCTATATCTAGCACTATGTCTTTCTTCATTTCTAAGTTAAAGGTTAAAAATAAAGGAACCCTTAGGCCCAAATGGCTTATTTTCTATATCTAGCACTATGTCTTTCTTTATTTCTAAGTTAAAGATTAAAAATAAAGAAACCCTTAGGCCCAAATGGCTTATTTTCTATATCTAGCACTATGTCTTTCTTTATTTCTAAGTTAAAGGTTAAAAATAAAGGAACCCTTAGGCCCAAATGGCTTATTTTCTATATCGAGCACTATGTATTTCTTAACTTCTAAGTTAAAGATTAAAAATAAAGGATTCCTTAGGCCCAAATGGCTTATTTTCTATATCTAGCACTATGTCTTTCTTCATTTCTAAGTTAAAGGTTAAAAATAAAGGAACCCTTAGGCCCAAATGGCTTATTTTCTATATCTAGCACTATGTCTTTTTTTATTTCTAAGTTAAAGGTTAAAAATAAAGGAACCCTTAGGCCCAAATGGCTTATTTTCTATATCTAGCACTATGTCTTTCTTCACTTCTAAGTTAAAGGCTGAAAATAAAGGAACCCTGTAAAATTCAACAGCAATCAAACAATGACACTGGAATACACAACAAACATCAGCAAACGGACTGTTGCATGACAAGAGATGCCAGTTAGTCTTTTACACCTACCAAGCTCGTTCATGATAGCCCGAAATACTGAATAGTTTTTCGTTTCTTTAAGAATATTGTTGAACGTAAACCTTTCATAGATTGAAGCTTAAATCCTGATCTCTATAGAAATATATTGTTTGGAGAAGATATTGAATTCGAATTACTTTTAGCTTTTATATTACAGATGAAACTCAGGCTGTAACTTTTAGGCCCGAGACTCAGGCGCCTGTGAATGATGTCCAGAGATCGTCTGCTACAAATAATGTTTTGACAACCAGACGCTGAACGAATATATAAGAATTGCAACCAGACATAACGAGAGATGCCAATAAATCTTTTGCACCTACCAGGATCGTTCGTATTAGCCCAAGTTGCTGAACAACTTTTCGTTTCTCAAAAAATATCGTAGAACGGAAACCTTTTATAGACTGACATTTAAACCCTTATCTCCATGAAAATATATTGTTTCAAGAAAGCGTTGCATTCAAATTATTTCTATTTTTTTACGATTATAGATTACAACTCGGGCTGTGAACATCTGTTCACAATCGTCCTCACATCAGATATCTTTGTTATGTCCCATGGCCCTGAAACTCGTTGACATGACACGGTTAAGGTGACCTTGGACAGCTCCGACTGCACTGAATACCTCTCCCAGTTACAGCAGTGGCTAATATATTGAATCTTTGATTACTGTACCCCATCACCCCTCTTGAGGGCGGTCCTTGGACTATAAACTATTTCCATTATCACGTGACCCACAAGGTCTGCCGTGTTGTCATGTACTGAATCAAAACATTCAGCATATACTGGAAGCTGTCCACTACCCCGAGTATGTTAACATGGAATATTCTAAATGCATATTGATTTTTTCATTACATGGTAGGTGATATGAGTAATTGTTATACATGTAAAGAAAAAAAAAAAGAGATACTTGTTAAACGATGTGGCATCTCAGGTCGGGCGACGTTGCCCCGGCTCCCGACCGGGGGTGGCGGTGGGTGGGGGTGGGGGGGAACTGAGTCACAGGTGCGCGGGTCACTCATTCATCCTTTGTCAGTCATACCGGTCATAAATGCAAATATAAAGAAAACGGTGTCTCCCACGTTTTCTTTTGAGATGGTTTAGACGTGGCAACGCTGCTGGTTTTGCCGGCCACATCCTATGGGTCACAGGTGCGCGGGTCACTCATTCATCCTTTGTCAGTCATACCGATCATAAATGCAAATATAAAGAAAACGGTGTTTCCCACGTTTTCTTTTCAGATGGTTTAGACGTGGCAACGCTGCTGGTTTTGCCGGCCACATCCTATGGGTCACCAGATAATGGAGGGGGTATAGGACCGAAACGTCGAGCAATAAACTTCACACTATGAGTCTGTTGTTTACGTTTCTCCCCTTCTACAGGGATCCTAGAGTCCAGATATTCACACACACATAGGAAATATTTAGAGTTGAATGAAATCGTCTCCCGACAACTTGATGAAAGTAATTGAGGAGATATATTGAAATAGTTTTGATTTGTCAACGGTTGGCGGATACACCGTCATGTTGATAAAACCAGCTAAGGGCAGGTAGATGATAACTTCAAAGGTATTGCAACACAATAGAAGACAGAATATCTCCTTTGTATTGGGCAAAACTCCTTAAATCAAATCAAATCCCCCTTTTTGATAGAATTGAATAAATAAGTCACGTCACCGTAGACGGAGATGAAGAGAATAGCCTTGCGGCAATAGAGCTTATAAAAAAAAAAAAAATGATGATGACAAAAGGAAGGGGATGATTCCGTTTGCGTCGGCGCTGGCGATGATGTTAGAGAGTGAGATGGTGAGAGAGACTGGGAGGGCGGACGGGTGAAGGCCAAAGCGCCCGGCCCCGACACGGGCGTGACACGAACGGAGCGCGGGCGTGACATGTATGAAGGTAAACAAACCTTAACTCGTGGGCGGCGTGGGCGGCATTATACACATGAACATATACAGTAGGTTATTACACGGTTAAACGTGTGACACGGACACGTAACTAAACACACACACACACACACACACACACACACACACACACACACACACACACACACACACACACACACACACACACACACACACACACACACGTTTTCCATAAAACACACAGGACTTCTCTTAACTCAATAAAATCATCTAATGTTATCCAATACAAAAAATTTAAATTAAATTTTATGAATGTATGTGTAAATACATATATGGGTGTGAGAATGTGTGTGTGTGTGTGTGTGTGTGTGTGTGTGTGTGTGTGTGTGTGTGTGTGTGTGTGTGTGTGTGTGTGTGTGTGTGTGTGTGTGTGTGTGTGTGTGTGTGTGTGTGTGTGTGTGTGTGTGTGTGTGTGTGTGTGTGTGTGTGTGTCTTTGTGTGTGTGTTTGTGTGTCTGTGTGGTTAAGGTTTTGATTCGTTTTTGTTTTTACCACTGTATCAGGGCATCAAGACGGATAATTCGTAAAATGATCGCTAAGATTTACGTCTTGGCAACATTTCTCATTCCATGGGATTTCAGCAATGCCCTCCAAGTGCTCTAGCACAAAGAAAGTCTAAATATTTACAAGGTTGATAAGAGTGTACAGGATAAAGACATAAAAAAAAAAAAACTTTTTTTGTCTGGTACACAACGAAGACTTCATGTTGCCAAGAGGCATTCAGTCTTTTCGGGGCTATACAAGAAGAGCTTCTGCCAACATCAAAAACTTTTACAAAGCTCTGTTGACAATAACTGAAGGGGGCGCGCGCGCGCGAGGTTTGAGGTGCTCCGTAGGGTGTGAGTTCGTAGAGCCTAGGGGAAAGACTCATAACACTCGAACTGGCTTTGCTCAAAACTTTTATATCCTTTGATGTGGCTTTGGTAAATTAATCTGCGTTGTGCGGCGGCTTTGGGCGGGAAGTCGAGGCGCTTTGCGGGGATCCTCGCACAGGATTTGCGCCGTCTTTGGCCGAGGGGGTCGTTCGTCGCCGCGGATAGATCCTCTTCTGGTCCGCAGTGCCATCGTTGGTACTTGGCACTGTTCTTTACTGGCGCCGACCGAAAACACTTTACCTATTCTGTCATTGTTTTGCACGGAGGCTTGGATAGGTGAGGGCAACTGTTGGTTGTAGATGAGACTATTTGTGGTGACGGCGTCTGTGGTGATGTAGGTGGAGGTGGAGGTGAGTTGGACTGTCTGTCGGTCATTTACCGTTCTTCTTGAGTACCTGTACACCTTGTCTTCCCTTCCCGAAGAGCTTTACTCGCTATCTTTTCTTCCTGTTCTCCTCTTGTAAACTTCTTTATCCTTGTCTTCGTCAGCTCTCCTTTCCCCTTGTCTTCTTCATTCTCTCTCTCTCTCTCTCTGTCTCTCTCTCTCTCTCTCTCTCTCTCTCTCTCTCTCTCTCTCTCTCTCTCTCTCTCTCTCTCTCTCTCTCTCTCTCTCTCTCTCTCTCTCTCTCTCTCTCTCTCTCTCTCTCCCTCCCTCTCTCCCTCCTCCCTCTCTCTCCCTCTCCTTCTCTCCCTCTCTCCCTCTCTCTCTCTCTCTCTCTCTCTCTCTCTCTCTCTCTCTCTCTCTCTCTCTCTCTCTCTCTCTCTCTCTCTCTCTCTCTCTCTCTCTCTCTCTCTCTCTCTCTCTCTCTCTCTCTCTCTCTCTTTTTTTTTCTCCCTCTCCCTCTCTTTCCTCTTTCTCCCTCTCCCTCTCCCTCCCTCTCTCTCTCTCTCTCTCTCTCTCTCTCTCTCTCTCTCTCTCTCTCTCTCTCTCTCTCTCTCTCTCTCTCTCTCTCTCTCTCTCTCTCTCCCTCTCTCTTATCTACCTTTTCTTACTCCTAGTCCTTCCTCATCCTCCATTTTCTCTTTCTCTTTCTCCTTTTGTCTTTCCCTCTTCCTCTTCTCCTTACTCCTGATATTTCTCTTCTTTCTCCTTCACCTCATTTTCCTTATTATCTTTCTCCTCTTAGCCCTCTTTATCTTTCTCTCCTTCCACATTTTCTTTCTCCTCCTCCTCCTCCTCCTCCTCCTCCTCATACCTTTCTAACTCTTACTGCTCTTCCTACTTCTCTCATTTCTTTTTTTCCTCCTCCTCCTCATTATCATTGTTTTCATCCTCATTCTCATTTTTCTCTGACCACACGTCTTATTCACCATCCTCTTCCTCTTTCTTCCCTCTCTCCTCTTCCTTTTTCTCATCTTCCTATTTCTCCTTTTCGTCATTATCAATATCTTTCTTCTCTTTATCCTCTTACAATTCGTCTTCCTCTTTTCTTTCTCCTCTACCTACCCCTCCTCTTTCTCCTCCTCGGTTGTATTTTGTTTTGTCACCTCTCTCTCTCTCTCTCTCTCTCTCTCTCTCTCTCTCTCTCTCTCTCTCTCTCTCTCTCTCTCTCTCTTTCCTTTTATGTATCATTTTCTTTTTATTTTCAGATTTTATTAAGTCGAGTTACATTTCTTTCTTACCGATGCACCCGGCCCTTCCTTCTGTCTTCTGACCTTCAACTCCGCTGCTTGTGTTTCCAGAGCACCGTGTCTAACCTTTTCTTCATTCCATAGCAGTCCTTTGTCAGTCTTTCTGCTTGGTTCCAGCTCTTCCTCTCTGTCACGCGTACTCCTATCTCGACCTTTCTCCTGGCTCCGTGACCCGTCTCCTCATCCTCATCCCCTTCCTCTTCCTCTTCCTCTTCCTCTTCTTCCTCTTCCTCTTCTTCCTCTTCTTCCTCTTCCTCTCCTTCTTCTTCTTCTTCGCGTTCTTCTTCTTCGTGTTCTTCTTCTTCGCGTTCTTCCTCTTCGCGTTCTTCTTCTTGTTCTTCTTCTTCTTCGCGTTCTTCTTCTTCTTTGCGTTCTTCTTCGCGTTCTTCTTCCTCTTCGCGTTCTTCTTCTTTTTCTTCATGTTCTTCTTCTTCACGTTCTTCTTCTTTGCGTTCTTCCTCTTCCTCTTCTTCGCGTTCTTCTTCCTCTTCCTCTTCCTCTTCCTCTTCTTGTTCTTCCTCTTCTCCTCCCTCTTCTTTTTCCTCATAGGAGGCATTTCGGAAAGATATTCACTCCGGCTTCAGCGTGTTAGAAAGCCGAGCTTACTTCTTCTAGACTTTTTTTCTTTCTTTTTTTAACTAAAGAATTGTAGATCCATTGCGCTAAGATATATTACACTGGGTGATGGGTTTTACGTATATTGTGTTTGTATATGTCGTATGAATGTGATAGGAATGAGTATGTTCCGATATCTATAACTTGTTTGTATCGTAAATCTACGATGTAGCACACATTCTTAGAGCAAATATAAACAAACATTAACAAATGTTGTACTTAGAACTGAAAGTAAGTGACCATTTATAGCAGAGTAACAGTAATTATGAAACAATTTATATAGAGTATTTTTCCTTTACGTCTAAAAAACAAACCAAATTTAACAGAAAATTGAACATTTTTTGTTCATTTACAATAAATTATAAGAGGAAAACAATGACACACTTGATATATATTTTCTTTTTTCATTGAATTAATTTTTAGCAGATGCAGATTTGTAAACTTGCATGTAATTAATGGTTGTTATTATATATATGTTATTTCGTATATCACACAGCTCATGCGACTGTAGCATTTTTCTTTATGGTTTTCAGAAAACATTTGTGCAATTTAGCAAAATTACATGAGATATGATTGATGGATGAAATATCAGTATACATGATGTAATACTAGAAGATAAATACAGAAAATCAGAACAGAGACAAGTTACAAGTTCCTAAAAATGCTAGAACAAAAAGAAAAAACATACATATACATATAAATGAAAGAATAAAAGAAAATAGAATTAGATAAACTAAAATAGAAAAAAATAAATCAAACCATAATAAAATGAAAACTAACCTGAATTAAACAGAACAGAGTCACAATAAGTCAGCTCTCCATAGTACCATTTCTACAGAAAATATAGACAAAATTCTATGGACGTCCCATTCCATCGTTTGACAGCAAAAGTCAAATTTAACAACTCTAATTGGGCGTCATTAGTCTCTCGGCACTTCCAGGTCCTTTGTGGTCGTCGATCCTAATCATTAAAGATGATGACGGACGCGGAGAGATGCACCGAGGAACTAATAATTAATATTATAATAATATTAATAATATTAATAATATTAATAATATTAATAATATAAATAATATTAATAATATAAATAATATTAATAATTATAGTAATAATAATGATAATAGTAATAATAATAATAATAATTAATAATAATAATAATAATAATAATAATAATAATAATAATAATAATAATAATGATAATAATAATAATAATAATAATAATAATAATAATAATAATAATAAAAATAAAATAAAAAAACGAAATACACACACCGTCATAAATGTCAAAATGTATTTCCAAAATTCAAAATTAAATAAAAAGAAGATTTGAGGTGGGGAAGGGATCGATACAAACATCTTTTCAGTACCAATAGAGCAGATAACAGTTTCTTTCTAGATTTCAATCTATTAAGAATGATAATTTCAGTTTAGTAGGATGATAATGGTAATTGTAGTTAGTTGTAGCCTGTGACGTTGTATATCGTATGGAGAACTGTTAGCCTATGGTTTACATAGTCAATACAATAGGGATTTGAGTAATGCAACATACACGCACACGCACACACACACAACACACAGCACACAGCACACAGCACACAGCACACAACACACACATATATATATATATACATATTTATATATATTATATATATATATATATACACACATATATATATACATATATTATATATATATATATATATATATATATATACATAAATATATGTATATATATATATATATATATACACATATACATATACATATATTTTTCTTTTCTTCTTTCTGTTTCATTAACCTGTTACGAAAACGCACGAAAACACATGAACCCTCAGATTAAAATTACCTTGGGATATATACAATACCAAACAAGGACGTACAAATAAAAAGCAAAAGATCGAAAAGGAAACAGGGAAATTGTCCAAAGTAAATGCGTATAAAACAAATTGGTAGTATTCATTCATTCGGACGAGTACTGTCGTTTCCTCCTCCACTTGACGTTTTTACGAAGATCCTTCCTTTCCCTCCCCCCCTCTCGGCTCCCAAACCCTAGCTTAGCACTACCCACAATGCCTCTCTCTCTCCCTTCATCTTCATTCGTCTCCCTGTTCTTCTTCTCGTGTGTTCGTTTTTAATTAATCTTCCTTTCTCGCTTTTTGGTTTGCTTGTCTTCCCTATTTCTTCCTTTTATTTTCCCGTTTGCAAGTCCCTCCTTCCTCCTATATATTTCTCACGTTTCTTCTTCTCCTTTTATTAGTTTTTTATTAAGTTAGTCATCTAGGAGGTGCTAAGATGGGAGGGAGGGTGGAGGGGTGTGGAGTGTTTTCGGGGATGGAATGGGTGGGAATGATTTTATGCCTTTTCCTTTTTGGCTACCTCCCTAGTAAGGGGGAAAAAGCCTTGGTATATGTACGTATGTATTAAGTTAGTTACCTAGTAAGTTAACTAGTTGTTATCTATTTATTATTTACTATCTACTATCAGTTCACCTATTCATCCATTCATTTATTCGTTTATTTATTCATTAATTTGTTTATTGATTTATTTAATTATATTCTTATTCATTCATAATGACTGCCTGATCACTTCAAATACTTATGTATTTATGTTAGTTACTTAGTAAGTTAACTAGTTATTATCTATTTACTATTTACTATCTACTATAAATTCATTTGTTCATCCATTCATCTATTCGTTTATTTATTCATTAATTTGTTTATTGATTTATTTAATTATATTCTTATTCATTCATACTGATTGCCTGATTGCTTGAACATCACGAAGACAATGAAAAAACGTATAGACTGACCAACTTCATATCAGGCTTAATGACCCCCTTATGGGTCGATAGCCTTAAATAAGATAAAATAAAATAAAATCGCTTCAAATTCTTATGTATTCATCTATTTTTACTTATGTATTCTTATGTATTCTTATGTATTCTTATGTATTCATCTATTTTACTTCGTATTTACTTCATAATATATTTCTAGTTTTCACACGATTTATTTTGATCTCGATTTTTTTATCGCCATTGCCAATTAATCATACCTCTTCATTCCTTTGTTTATTTTTCTCCTTCGTGTTTTCTGGTTTTATTTATTTTCTACTTCTTTGTTTTCCTTTCTACTTTTTCTCATTATCTCAACTTTCTCCTCTCCTTCCTGCTCCTTCTTCTGTCTTGATTTATTCTCTCATTACGCATCTATCTCTTCTTTCCTTCTTTTCACTTCATCTTTCATCAAACTCTTTCCTTCTCCCTTTCTTTCTTCTCCTCTTCTTCATTTTCTATTTCCCGCTTCCTCTTATTCTTCACTTTTTTTTTATTCTATTATCCTCCATCAACTTCCACTCGACCATTTCTCTTTCGTGAATTTATCCTTTCCTGTTATGAATCCGGTCATGAGGAATAGATCATAACAATCGGCCTAAACCTCCATTCCCAACTCACGAATACGCAAGGGAAGGAGACCAAACCTATTATATAATTCCTCGGAAGAGGAACCCTAAGGATGAGTTTAACTTCCAGTTACAGAAGAATTGTTCCTCAGTAAGGAAGAGAGTAAAGGATTGTCGGTAATTGTACAGATTTGTACAACATGTCTAAACCTTCTCTTGTATGTCTATTTGTTAAACATTCCCTTTACTTCCCCTTCACGTTTCATCCTCTC
>NC_134780.1:87552378-87562378 GCF_046742065.1 Oratosquilla oratoria | reverse complement strand
CTGCAAAGCTCACCTAGGATCTGGCTTACGTGCTCTAGGGGGATTCCTTGAGTGTATCTCAGAGAAACACACTGTATAAGAATTAACGAAAGAAAGAAAAGGAAAACCTCTACATTTCATTCTCCGTAGACAGAAGATTATATCTGCAGGGAAAGATTATAACTAAATAAAACTTAGCTAGATGGATGATTGGATAGACTAATCATAGTCAACGAAACAGTGGGAAAGAAAGACAGTGATAACAAAGTGAAGAAAGAAAAATGAGTGGATGACAGTGGTGAAAGGAGGGTGAAAATGTAAAAAAAAATGCATAATTCATAATCTTGCTCTTTTCAGCTAAAATTACCCTATGACAGCTGTAAATCCCTAATTTGTTACCAAAGACGACCAGAATTCACAGAATATCCCCACAAAAATACACAAAAAAGTCCCAATCTTGGGGGGGGGGAAATCCCCAGAAGTGGGAGCCCTGGTGAGGTTCAACTTTTCGAAAGAAAAGTAGAAATGTCTGACATTATACCCTTTTCTACCGAATGGACTACAAGAAACTACACAGAATACCCTTGCGACAGTAAAAATAAAAATCAAAGTTACATCAAATACGGATGGATTTCAAGGTGAAGGGACCTTGTGAAGGGTTTCAAGGTGAAGGGACCTTGGGCAGGGTTTCAAGGTGAAGGGACCTTGTGCAGGGTTTCAAGGTGAAGGGACCTTGTGCAGGGTTTCAAGGTGAAGGGACCTTGTGCAGGGTTTCAAGGTGAAGGGACCTTGTGCAGGGTTTCAAGGTGAAGGGACCTTGTGCAGGGTTTCAAGGTGAAGGGACCTTGTGCAGGGTTTCAAGGTGAAGGGACCTTGTGCAGGGTTTCAAGGTGAAGGGACCTTGTGCAGGGTTTCAAGGTGAAGGGACCTTGTGCAGGGTTTCAAGGTGAAGGGACCTTGTACAGGGTTTCAAGGTGAAGGGACCTTGTGCAGGGTTTCAAGGTGAAGGGACCTTGTGCAGGGTTACAAGGTGAAGGGACCTTGTACAGGGTTTCAAGGTGAAGGGACCTTGTACAGGGTTTCAAGGTGAAGGGACCTTGTACAGGGTTTCAAGGTGAAGGGACCTTGTACAGGGTTTCAAGGTGAAGGGACCTTGTGCAGGGTTTCAAGGTGAAGGGACCTTGTGCAGGGTTTCAAGGTGAAGGGACCTTGTGCAGGGTTTCAAGGTGAAGGGACCTTATGCAGTGTTTCAAGGTGAAGTGACCTTATACAGTGTTTCAAGGTGAAGGGACCTTGTACAGGGTTACAAGGTGAAGGGAACTTGTGCAGGGTTTCAAGGTGAAGTGGTAAAGATGTGAAGGGGTTCCGAAGGACTGAAGGGCACGTGCTTTTCTCTTGGGCAAAAGTTTTAAACGAAGGACCTGAAGTAAGGAGCTCTTCGGCTAACTTTCTCGAAGTGTTGAGTTCAGTTCGAGAAAGATGGCTTCGGAGCGGAGTCTTCAGACTTCGAGTGTTCCAGACAAGAAATGTCTGCGTTCGTGTGTATGTTCGTGTGTATGTGCGTTTGTGTGTGTTTGTGTGCGCGTGAGTGTACGTGTCTGTGCATATGTGTACGTGTGTGTTTGCGTGTGTACGAATGTGTTCGCGTGTGTGTTTGTGTATGTGTATGTGTTTTGTATGCATTTGTGGGTGTGTATGTGTAGATATATGTGGTTGTGGTTGTGGTTGTGTGTGTGTGTGTGTGTGTGTGTGTGTGTGTGTGTGTGTGTGTGTGTGTGTGTGTGTGTGTGTGTGTGTGTGTGTGTGTGTGTGTGTGTGTGTGCACGCGTGTGTGTGTGTGTTTTAGGAAGATTACATTAACATTAGGGCCGAATAAACTCGAAGGAAGCATTCAGAAATCATATGTAATAATATTGAATTTGCTTTATTCGATTCTAAGACATTTTTGGTTGTTACAGATTATTGTAAACAAATTTCGCGTTATAATCAGTCGCCGATATGGCCAAAAATAATTACTTGTAGTTGATAGCAAAACGCATCTCAAGCAAAACGGGTCGATTGGTTAAACCCTTCAGTTCTTTAGAAACGTGCCCATGTAGGTTCGAAAACTTGACTTCTTTGTGTTGTTGTGGCTTGTTCGGCTTCGTTCCGGACTCAGAGGCTGGACTCCGGCTTGATCCCAACGATTAACAGTGACTGCTACCTGACTCTGTTCAGCTATTGGTCATTTACAAAAAGAACCCAAGATGAATAACAGGAAGGATTTGATTTAAAATTTGTAGCACTGTAGAAAATTTACTGTAGACCAGCGTTTCCCAATCTTTCTCGACCATAGCATTTCCCGTTGTCACGTCTAAGCAGTCCAGTACCCCTATCTTGTTATTAGAAGGATAAAAGAAAGCGAAATGTACTGCTTGATGATTTATTTTCTTGATTCCTTAGAACTGAAACAAATTGAGAATATTGTTTGTAGAAGAAATAAAAACACCCTAGAAAAATAAGATAGTGTGGACAAAGTCAAATATGGACAACTGGGTAATCAATTATACATATATCGATGTGATTTTTGTGTGCATCACTTCCCAGCACCTCCTATACTTTATTTCAGCACCCCCAGGAGGTGCTAGCACCTCAGTTTGGGAAACACTGCTTTAGATGAAAATATCATATGAAGGTATACAGAATCAGTTAGATAAGTCATCCATCTTTTTCATTCGTTAACTTATTCACTAATTTTGTTTATTTGTTTTTCTGTTTTGTCTCATTTGCCCTTTTTTCTTTTGTAAAAAACTTACGCCTGCGTCTCAGGTACTCACTAATTAAAGTACTCTATATTATCACCATACTCAAGCCATTTTTCATTTTTCCCATTTCAAAGATAAAACGAAAACACGAACACAAACAGAATAATCGTAGCACGCATGCATATATAACTACATTCCTTTTCTATCTGCTTATTGACTCAGAGACAAGAACGCGACTTGTGTGTCTGTGAGATTCAGAATTGAATTCTTTTTGGACTTGGCTAAAGTATACGCAAAGGTAGATCCTTTTGAAGAGGATGTGAAAGATATCTTTTATGATGTCATGTACACAGGGTTCCATGGGTGTCTAGGTGTCCCCCTCGACTCTCACGCCAGAAAATAAGGACGAATTATGAAGGAAGAGGAGACCAAAGGCTGAGTTTTAGACCCGGGGGTAAGTGGGCTGGAGAAAGAAAAAATCTAAAAGAAAAAAAAAACAAAAACAAAAAATTAAGAAGATGAATTACGGGCACTAGAAAAAAGGAATAATTAGATATAAGTAAACAGTAGAAGACGAGTAGGAAATGAGTATTGTTTAAGAAAAGGAGAAAGATTAGAATATGAATTAAGGGACATACAGGAGAAGAGAAGGGATGAGAGAAAAGGAGATGAAGAATAGGGAAAGATTTGATAAAACGAAGGATAAAGGAAAGCTAAACCAAAAAGAGAAAATAAAAAAGGAAAAATGAAGATAAACGAACCATTGATGAACAGTATGAAGATAGTACATAAACTGATGAAGACTTGTAAATGAGCGAACAAAGATAAGAGATTATCAAGTGAAAATTAACCTGGAAAATGGTGGAAAAGACAAGAAAAATTAAAAGAGGAGTCAATGAAGAACGTCACCTATTGGGAAAATTAATTTCAGTAATTATAGCCATCTAGAAACATAATTAACAAAAAGAGAAATCGGAGAGAGTTTTAAACAGAAGTTGAGGCAAAAGAAAAATTATAAAAAAAATTATCAATAAATAGATAAACTAGTAGATGAGGTGACATCTCTGGTCTTGAAGACATTGTTCATCCGAAGAGAAATGTTCAGTATTGGGAAAAGTGATTTGAGTAATTCTAGCCATCTAGAAACATAATTAGACAAAAAAGAGGAATCGGAGAGAGCTTTAAACAGAAGTTGAGGCAAAAGAAAAAAAATATCAAAAAATAGATAAACTAGTAGATGAGGTGACATCTCTGGTCTTGAAGACATTGTTCATCCGAAGAGAAATGTTCAGTATTGGGAAAAGTGATTTGAGTAATTCTAGCCATCTAGAAACATAATTAGACAAAAAAGAGAAATTGGAGAGAGCTTTAAACAGAAATTGAGGCAAAAAAAAAAACTATCAATAAATAGATAAACTAGTAGATGAGGTGACATCTCTGGTCTTGAAGACATTGTTCATCCAAAGAGAAATGTTCAGTATCTATCTCAAATGTTATCAGTTAACAGAGTTCTTGAGTAGCCTCAGTCAGCACGGAGACTACCCTCAGATAACTAGATACTCTTGTGGTTAGATAGAACAAGTTCTTAAACTCAATGGGACAGACTATAAGGAGGACTGATGGAACGAAGGAAGAGAACGAGATACGGAGAGAAAGGATGGGAGAAAAAGTTGGAGAGGATGAGAGGAAAAGAGAGAGGAACTGAGGGAAAGAGAGAGGAACTGAGGAAAAGAGAGAGGAACTGAGGAAAAGAGAGAGGAACTGAGGAAAAGAGAGAGGAACTGAGGAAAAGAGAGAGGAACTGAGGAAAAGAGAGAGGAACAGAAGAAATGAGAGATGAACTGAGAGAGCAAGGGGAAGAAGGTGAAAGAAAGAGGAAGAAGAGGAAGGGGAGAATGCTGCAGAGAGAGGGAGGAAGAGAGAAAGGAAGGAGGAGGAAGAAAGAGAGAGGGAGAGGGAGAGGGAGAGGGAGAGGGAGAGGGAGAGGGAGAGGGAGAGGGAGAGGGAGAGGGAGAAGGAGAGGGAGAAGGAGAGGGAGAGGGAGGGAGAGAGGGTGGGAGAGAGGGAGGGAGAGAGAGAAAAACAGTTAGACAGACAGACAGACAGACAGACAGACAGACAGGCAGACAGGCAGACAGGCAGACAGGCAGACAGGCAGACAGACAGACAGACAGACATAGACAGACAGACAGACAAATAGGCAGACAGACAGAAACAAGCAGACAGAGACAGACAGACAGAGAAGACAGAGACAGACAGAGAGAGACAGAGACAGAGAGAGAGAGAGAGAGAGAGAGAGAGAGAGAGAGAGAGAGAGAGAGAGAGAGAGAGAGAGAGAGAGAGAGAGAGAGAGAGAGAGAGAGAGAGAGAACCCACTATCAGGTAAACTAAAAAATGAAGGATACTCAAGACAGAGAACGAGAAGCTGCATGCAGATACTAGGTAACGACAATTATAGCCTCTGCAGTTCTGAAACACTCTTAAGATAAGATAAGAATAAAAGTATACTGTCTTCAGGATGAAATGTCACATATGTACAGATCTCCAAGTCACAGGAGATGGACTTATAGTATATTCCATGGTACATAGTGTAATGATGCAAAAGGAAAAATTACTGTAGCCAGCTGTAAGGCTACAGCTGGCTTCTTCATTCCAGCTGCAGCAGCTGGTTGCAGGGAGCAAGTCTGATGAAGGATTTTGGAGTTTGGAGGAAGGGAGGGGAAGGCTGGGAGGAGGTGGGGGGTGGGGTCGTGGGAGGGGCGAGTGAGCAAGCAAGCAAGTAAGAACCACACTGTACCTGTTCAACTAGGCAAACGCAATTATCACACCTTCACACAAAACTTTCTGGGCCTTTTTGGAGCCTGACAAACAAGCGCAAAAGAAGGATACACATGAGAGAGCCGCGCGCACGCGCACGCACACACATATAAAGAGTCTCTTTCTCTCTCTCTATCTCTCTCTCTCTCTCTCTCTCTCTCTCTCTATCTCTATCTATCTATCTATCTATCTATCTATCTATATCTATATATCTATATATCTATCTATCTATCTATTTATCTCACACAAACACACAGACACACACACACTGTCTCTCCTCTCTCTCTCTCTCTCTCTCTCTCTCTCTCTCTCTCTCTCTCTCTCTCTCTCTCTCTCTCTCTCTCTCTCTCTCTCTATTTCTCTCTTTCTCTCTCTCTTTCTCTCTATCTATCTATCTATATTTATATATCTATCTATCTATCTGTCTGTCTATCTATTTACCCCACACAAACACACACACACTGTCTCCCCCCTCTCTCTCTCTCTCTCTCTCTCTCTCTCTCTCTCTCTCTCTCTCTCTCTCTCTCTCTCTCTCTCTCTCTCTCTCTCTCTCTCTCTCTCTCTTTTACACACACGCACGTACACACGTATGAACACGTATTCACAGACCAAGGAATACATGTATATGTATACGGACGGGGCGTAAGTATATATGTCCTCGGGTTTGAGAAATATTAGACAAAGAATACACACGTCCACATGGAGAGAAGGTTTGTGTATATCATACTATATGCATGCACATATATACACACACGAGTGTGGTTATAGATTTATTTGTATGCACGCAGGTACGCTTTACATGCACATACACAAACACACACGTACACGCACATACATACACACACACACACACACACACACACACACACACACACACACATTCGGCTGTCTCGAACAGAGGCTGCAGCAGATCCATAGACAAGCACACACACACACACACACACACACACACACACACACACACACACACACACACACACACACACACACACACACACACACACACACACACACACACACAACCCCTAGGACGCAAACACTAACAATTAATATTGATACATTAAATAGAAACTTATTGCTACTCATTGTTTATCAAATGAAAGAAATATTATCAATTTCCTTATCATGGCAAGTATTACAAATGTATTCTGATTTAGATGTAAAAAAGATGAATGTGCTAAAGTATGTTATGAAAATCACGAAATGAAATAAGGATGAGTAATAAACAGGAAATCGTGTTTTAGTGGTGGAAAAACACAAAACTACGTAATCGCAATAAGTGAATGAAGTGATGGTTAAACGATAAATCAGAAAGTAATTATTCGTATTTTCCCCGGACAAAATTGTGGTATGATATGTTGCGGAGGAGACGATGGTAGATACCAGATTTATCTGTCTTTCATCTTTTATTTTATCTAATTGTTTTTTTTTTTCATTCATTTATTTATTTATATGTTTATTCATTTATGTATTTATATATTGGTTTATTTGTTTATTATTTACTTAATTATTTCTTTGTTTATTTATTTATCTATTTATCTATCTATATATTTATTTATTTATTCATTTATTTATTTATCTATTTATCTATTTACTCATTTATTTATTTATATATTTTTTATTTCGAGCCTCTTCGCCAACCTTACTTGGGAACTCCACGAACACGACAAGTCTAGTGACATTCTTACGATGCGTTTACTCTTCTGGTTCATGTTGATATGAATTTTTGATATATACAAACGTTTTTTGGCAACTGTTGGCCTGAAGACTTAGTCAGTTATCGTGGAAAACGTTTTATTATTATTACTATTATTACTAATTATTGATTACTAATCATTATTATCATTAATTATTATTATTATTATTATTATTAATTATTATTATTATTATTATTATTATTATTATTATTATTATTATTATTACTATTGTCATTAACTATTATTAATTATTATTAATTATTATTAATTAATTATTATTTATTATTATCTATTATTATCTATTATTATTTATTATTATTTATTATTATTTATTATTATATATTATTATTTATTATTGTATATTATTATTAATTATTATTAATTATTATTAATTATTATTGATTTTTTTTCTATTTATTTATTTATCTATTTATGTTTATTCATCTATTTGTTTGTTTATCTATTCATTTGTTTATTTATCTTTACCTCTGAATTCGGTCAGCGATCAATATATGAATACCTAGTGCCAGCTTGCAAGAATGATAAGCTTACATGTGTACATACACATATACATTTCAACACGTAAACATACGTCCATTTCAAAATACATATACGTAAAGATGAAATATATGTTTACACACATACATAAAACATATGTTTACACGCATGTACATACACATACACTCACACATACATACATACATATACACGCATACAAATACACAGGCACACACACACACGCATACAAATACACAGGCACACACACACACACACATATACACATAAACAAACACACACATACACACATAAACAAAGACACACATGCAGGTACACACACACACACGCGCGCGCACACATACACACACACACACACACACACACACACACACACACACACGCCCCCTAAACACTTGCATTGTCAGTATTAATCTTGAAGCTCGGAAAAGGATTGAAAGCGTGAGGCAAACAGACGTCTCACAATGACGAAACGAAACACTACCACGGTCACTGGTCTGTAATGAGGAGTAAATATCGAGATGTCGTGTTGAAAGGGCTCGAGTCGCTCAACTGGGGAGCTGCTCTTTGACAAGGTGTGAAACCTGGGCAACACGACGTCGCCCCGGGCGGGCGGGGGAGGGCAGGGGGGCGCTCTGTGAAGAGACGCGACAAAATACGCGCCAGGGAAGGGAGAGTTTTGAAAGAAAACGGGGAGGAGAAAGGAAGGGGGGGTTTAGGAAAAGAGAGAGAGAGTGGGCGTAAAATTGTCTGTAAATATCTTTGGGTGAAATAATTAGGAAGAATTGGGAAAGAATGTACGCGCGTGTGTTTGATTTGTGTTTTGTTTCTGTGTTTGGGAGTCTCGTTAGTCGTCGGTAGATGGGGTAACGGTAAGAGAGAGGGGCGGGTACCGTAGATCCGCCAAAAGAGAGAGAGAGAAAGAGAGGTAAAAAGAGAGAGAGAGAAAGAGAGAGAGATAGAGAGAGAGAGGGAGAGAGAGAGAGAGAGAGGAGGAAAAATGAGGATAAGGAGGGAGAGGGAGAAAGGAAAGATGGGAAGGAGGGAGAGAGAGAATGAAAGAGAGAGGGGGTGCTAGTATGATGGGACATGGGTGAGAATACTAGGGAGAATAGGAATGAGGGAGAAGTGTATAAATAGGGTGTGCGCACGCTCGTTAGCACACCCAAAGCTAAGTAATAGTTGTCCTTGTCTTCATTCGCTCAGTGATACAGATATACACTTGAAACAAAGTAATAAACAGAATATAATAGTCTTCATTTAGGCACGTGTAACTCCGTCTTCCTTAATTTCTGAAATTTTCTTTAAGGTGTGTTAAATACTGATGTATGGTTCATAAATTTCACACAAACATACACACGCACACACAAACACACACACACATAGACGCACACATTCAATTATACACTCAGGCACACACACACACATGCACACACACGCACACACACATATGCACGAACACACACACACACACACACACACACACACACACACACACACACACACACACACACACACACACACACACACACACACACACACACACACACACACACACACACACACACACACACACACACACACACACACACACATACACGACTAATAGTAGATAGTGTCTCGGGCTACCACGCTATAGTACCAAGTTCGCGCCCCGCTCAGTGCAGTAGAGCTTCTATTGAATCTGGAACTCATTTGACTTTTTATCTTAACTATGTATATTTTTATGTGTAATTCACCTTAGCCTTGACTCACGTGCTGGGCTTATGATC
Organism: Oratosquilla oratoria; assembly: GCF_046742065.1. Taxonomy (NCBI): domain Eukaryota; kingdom Metazoa; phylum Arthropoda; class Malacostraca; order Stomatopoda; family Squillidae; genus Oratosquilla; species Oratosquilla oratoria. The sequence continues at coordinate 87,552,853 of NC_134780.1, read as the reverse complement.
GACAGCTTAATTAATTGTTTAGGTAAGGGCCCAGACACACACCTTGCAACCTGTTTCCGATCACCGGCAACCAGGTGGTTGTCGCGCAGGTCAGTTGCAGGTAGTGTTTGGAAGTCGCTGGTAGTCGGTAATAAGATAGATAGATACATCGATAGATAGATAGATATATTACAACACACTGAATAGTCCCCAGTACATAGATTTTCATCTTATCAACCATATTAACTTTATTTCATTTTAATTCCTTGCATATGTTTTGTGTCGCCGACCGATCACTTGATGACCAATACATCAGAACATTGGTAAAGAACAGGCCGAGATATATGGTTGTGTACTTTTAGCAAAAGTTTGTTGAAGGTGTGTGAAAAGTATGTTTGTTCAAGAACTTCAAGAAATTTATCAATGTAAAATCGAATACAATAACAAAATAATTTAATTTTGATTAAAAGTTTCTCTTGCTATGCGATGCTAAATA
>NC_134780.1:87529878-87532378 GCF_046742065.1 Oratosquilla oratoria | reverse complement strand
CTAGAGTGGTTAACAAATGGAGTAGACTTAGTAACTATGAAGTGAACGCTGGAAAAAAAATTGTTTTAAGAAAAGGTTATATAACTTTATGGATAGGTATGATTGGTGATAATGGACATGGAACCGCCTAGTGTAAGTCTTATGGTCTCCTGCAATCTCCTTCATTTTTCATGTTATTGTTCTTAGTTTGCAAACTTCTATCACGTTTCTTGCGTCTTCCTATTCGTGGGTTCGAGTCCCGCCCTTCCAGCAGTGACTGTTTTCTGCCTGAACAGTCCTTAAAGCGCATAGGGTACAGGTGGTGGCTTCGGTCGCAGTTACGCGCCTCATGGTGTATTCTTCATCATAGCTTCTTTATTTTGGTTCTTGTAGGTCACACAAAGCCCGAACATATCAATGTCATATTTAGTTGTTGTTTTTTTTCGCGTTCATCTTCTTCCTCTTCCTCTTCATCTTCCTCTTCCTCTTCCTCCTCCTTTTTTTTTCTTTTTTTTTTTTTCTTTTTTTTTTCTTTTTTTTTTCTTTTTCTTTTTCTTTTTCTTTTCTTCCTCTTTCTCTTCCTCTTCCTCTTCTTCTCCTTCCTGTTCTTCCTCTTCCTATTCCTCTTTCTTTTCCCCTTCCTCTTCCTCCTCTTCTTCTTCTTTTACTTTTTCTAAGGAGACAAATCTTTCTCCTGTTTCGAGTCCTTACCTCTGTGGTCTAAACCCGAGATGCAAGAACCCTCCTCCACATTTGACAGCGCCAACTCAGTATCATTGTCAGTGTCTTTGTCTCACTCGTCAAGCTCCTACGTTAGGTTCCTGTCACCTCAAAGGGCATCTGACACTTTTAGCTTTACGCCTAATCATACTTTGCATTCAAATCTGCCAATCGAACGCAAGTTACTATAAAAGCATTATCAATGGCTGTTTTGTATGCACGTATGATCCCTTTCTCGCCCCATGATCTCGAAAGGTATACCACTTCGTCCAACACTACATTCTCTTCAAGGAATCAGTGACTGCGAAAAAGTGACTTGACTTCAGAGACGCACGTTCCGAACGTGCTCTCACGCTCTCTCTCTCTCTCTGTCTCTGTCTCTGTCTCTGTCTCTGTCTCTGTCTTTCTCTCTCTCTCTCTCTCTCTCTCTCTCTCTCTCTCTCTCTCTCTCTCTCTCTCTCTCTCTCTCTCTCTCTCTCTCTCTCTCTCTCTCTCTCTCTCTCTCTCTTTCTCCGTCTCCTTCTCCGTCTCCTTCTCCGTCTCCTTCTCCGTCTCTTCCTCCCTGTCTCCTCTCTTTCCTCTCTCTCTCTCCCTTTCTCATCTCCCTCTCCCTCTCTTTTTCCTCTCTCTCTCCCTTTCTCATTCTCCCTCTCACTCTCACTCTCTCTCATACACGACTTGGCAAGAGAGCGGAAGCAGGAATGGTGGCTATTCCATTATTGATGTCTTTATAACTTGACCGTAATGGACGAATGAGACCATCAAGTGAACCAGAGACGAAGAAGGTTAGGGCATTACAATGCATTTCAATTTCCTTTTTAGAAATAATTAGGTAGGGAGTTTGAGCAGACACTGACTTGTGATACTGATCAAGACATTGTATGTGTTTATGGAAAAGTATAGATATTTTATGGAGCATAAACAATCTAATCTAGAATCGGCAGAGTTAAGACTTAGATCTATTTCAAACTTCTATGAACTAGAATATATTGAAAAGAAATAACGCAAATGCTCCTTCTTTTCGAATACTTAAAAGTACGTATATTCGTTCCCCCAAAGAACGCAGGTATACAATGTCCCGAAGAGTTTCCTTTTCTTCCGACATGAGGAACAAAAATATTCAAGACAGATTATGCACCTGAACTTGACTTACATCTATATACAGTCAAGGAATACAGCAGTCGAAGAGATTCACAGTTGTAATAATAACAATATAGAATATACTGCGAATATCAGACACCATGTATTATGCCCTCGATTTGAAAATCATTCTATGCAAAGATGAGGAAAATTGATTGTTATGTGAATATATCAGATGCGTTGAGCAAGGTACCCACAAAATACAAGAAAAATCTGGTATAAATTATTCCAAATATATAGTAAGCCAGATACAATTGATAAAACAGCGAGCAGGGTACTGCCTCTGCCTACATCCGTGTAGTTAGTTACTTTAATCTCATTTGCCAGTCACCCAGTGAACCAGTGCTAAAGATCCTAACCCAAGATCTTTAGTGAAGACCTCTTTTCTTGTGAGCACTGAAATCAAACCATTAGAAATTGATCCAACTGGCTTGTTACATTGCCAACGGGTTTATCCAACCGTTCATATAACGGTGATGCTGGGCACTCAGCCGTCAGTATGTCAGCGAAAGGGAGAGTGAGAGAGAGGGAGAGCGAGAGAGAGAGAGAGAGAGAGCTGAGTGCCACAGCTATGACACCGCTCCTTGGGGGCAATTAGCTTGTCCCCGGAGTGTTGGGAGTGTTTGCATATCACGGCATCATAAACCGAACTATTAATGAA
>NC_134780.1:87519878-87524878 GCF_046742065.1 Oratosquilla oratoria | reverse complement strand
GCCTACCAGACTTCTGCCTTAGGCCTACCAAGAAGCTGTTTGTGATTGTATCGTTGAAAATACAAATGATCCTGAAGTGTTGATACCCTTGTGGACTAGAATGTTGGTCCGGAAAGGAAAGTTAGATGAGAAGGGAGGGAAGAAAAGGAGGAAAATAATAGTTTAAGGGAGATCCAAAGAGAGGTGATGAAGAGAAAGAGATAACATGGAAGAGAAGATGAGAAAGAAAGAGAAAAAAGTGGAACGGAATCAAGAAAGTGGAGTGTTAGTTCAATATCGGAACGCAGGACAAAGGCAGATGGGAAGAAGGGAGGGGGATGAAGAGAAGAGAGAAGAAAGTGGAGAAGAGATAATCGAATTAGAAAAAGCATCAGAGAACGGAAAAAACTGAGAACGAATACTGGGAAGACGGAAGAGAGGAATAAGGAATGAAAAAGGTGCAAAGTGTAGATCATGTATAGGCAAAAGGAAAAGAGGAAAGCAGAAAGAAAAGGAATAGGAAGAAAGAGGTAAGAAGGTGGATGTGCTGGAAGGAAGACTCGTGGAAATGAGAAGGAAAGGCAAGGAAGATAAAGGTAAGAGCAAGGAAAGAAACAGAGAAAATGAGGGACAAGAGCTTCAGGAAGAAGAAATAGTGGATAAGAGGAGAGAGAGAGAGGAAGGAAGAAGAAGATAGAGGAAGAAGTTACAGGAAGAAAGGATAGAATAGACATAAAAAGAAAGAGTGAAAGATTATCTGACAGGGAGGATGGAGTAAGAGTGAATTTGATGGGAAAGGGAAAGGTAGGAGGGAGGAGGGTGGGAAAGGAATACAGAAAAGGAGTTTAGGGAGACAAGGAAAGGGAGAAGGGGGAAGAAGAGGGGAGAAAGGGAGGGGGGAAGGGGATGGATGTGGTACAAGGAGATAACGCCGTCTCCTAATTGGTATCGTTTGATCTCGAGAACTCCTAATGACACACCCCTGCCGAGCCTTCTATACCAGTGTCACTTTCTAGCAAGAGAAGGGTCCTGTAGATCAGAGATTCTCAACCTATTCTCACATATACTCCGTGCTTATGAACTACTGTTCTTTAACCCTAGAGGGAAACCATTTCAACACTAAATCTAATCATTTTACATCCACCAGCTAACTACTCAGAGGTTTTCACATGTACCCCGTGCTTGTGAACTGCTGTTCTTTCACCCTAAAAGTAAACCATGTCAACACTAAATTTAATCGTTTTACATCCACCAGCTACTTAGTGGTTTTCAACCTATTCTCACATGTACCCCGTGCTTATAAACTGCTGTTCTTTAACCCTAGAGGGAAACCACTTCAACACTAAATCTAATCATTTTACATCCACCAGCTAACTACTCAGAGGTTCTCAACCTATTCTCACATATACTCCGTGCTTATGAACTACTGTTCTTTAACCCTAGAGGGAAACCACTTCAACACTAAATCTAATCGTTTTACATCCACCAGCTAACTACTCAGGTTCTCAACGTATTCTCACATATACCTCGTGCTTATGAACTGCTGTTTTTTTTTACCCTAGAAGGAAACCATATACTAAATCTAGTCGTTTTACATCCACCAGCTACTAGTGATTTGGCTTGTCTCCACTTATGAGCTTCCGTGGCCCACTAGGGGGTCCATGGACCACAGGCTGTGAACCACTGATCTTGATGGCATAGTGACTCTAACGAAGCAAGACAACTGTGGCCGCGTGAGAGCGGAACCAGGAAAGGGAATCAAGAGTAGAGGGGGATTGGAAGGAAGACCTAAATTAGTGGTCCACAACGTGTGGTTCATGGACCCTTAGTGGTCTAAAAATAATTTCACAAGTGGATCCACAAACCCATTTCAAGTGAGAGCTAGTCGATGCTTGATGATTCTATTCACTGTTGATATGGTCTCCTTGAAGCCAAAGAACAGCGATACATAAATATAAGAGTTGTGTGAGGAAATAGCTTGAGAACTCCTGACGTACAGGAAAGGGCAAGAGGAGTGTCAATCCCTCTCGGCACTCTGGCGCCATCTATTGATTTTGTTCATTTGAGGGTTCGTCACTGTCGTGGAGAAATTAAAAAGGGAAACTGTAAGATGGAGCAAGAAGACGGGGGAGGTAATAAGAATGTGGAAAATGTGGAAAATGCTATTTTGCTTAGAGGTGGGTTTAGGGAACAGGGTATATGTTCTGCCTTCATTCTGTTCTCCTCTGGTGTAGATATGTGTATTCGTTTTACTTTGACATAACATACTTTTTTGTCTTCTTTCTGTTGAATAAGTGGTTCACCCAAATTAATATTTTTCATCTAGTAATATCTCTCTCTCTCTCTCTCTCTCTCTCTCTCTCTCTATATATATATATATATATATATATATATATATACATATACATATATATATATATATATATACATATATATATACACATACATACACATACATACACATATATATACATACTATATATATATATATTACAAAGGCAAAGGATTACAAAGGCAAAGCATGCCGACAGGAGACCTTTTGATCCATATCTAGGTCGGATGCAAAAAAAAAAAAAAAAAAAAAAAAAAAAAAAAAAAAAAATATATTAATAATAAATTAAAACTATAACAATGTAAATAACAATTAAAATACATAAATAAATGCATTGGTATAGTTGAATAACAAACAAACAGGTAAATAGTAAATGATAATAAATTGACATATAACTAATAATAAATGAAAATCAGACAGACAAATTATAACAAAACAAAAACAAATAATATAACATAAATTATAATCATTACAGCATCTTACTTAGGTATTTATCTAAATGATTCTTAAAGCTTCGAACTGAACTACATTGCACTACCTGTGCAGGAAGTTTATTCCATTCATTAACTACACGGTTGGCAAAGTTGTTTCTACCTACTTCCAAATTGAATCTATTTCCGGACAGTTTGAGACCATTGTTTCTTGTCTGATTCTCATTCAATGTGAAAATTTGGTCACTTTTGATGTTGTCAATTCCCTTTAAAATCTTAAAGACCTGTATCAAGTCACCTCTGAGTCTACGCTTTTTTAGGGAAAACAGATTCATGTGCTTAAGTCGATTTTCGTATGATTTATTTTTGATATTTGGAATCAGTTTTGTGGCTCGCCGTTGTACTTTTTCCAGTCTGTCAATGTCTTTAATGAGATTCGGTGACCATACGGAAACAGCATATTCCAAATGTGGACGAACTAACGATTTATATAGCTTGTTAATGAGTGATGGACTTTTGAAATCAAACGATCGCGCAATCAATCCCAGAATCTTATTTGCTTTCTCAGAGGCTGAAATACACTGCTTGGATGATTTGAGGTCGTTACTGATAATTACGCCGAGATCTTTTTCACTATCCACTTTTGTTAACAAATTTCCAAATAACTTGTAATCGTAATTGCTGTTATTTTTACCTATGTGCATTACCTTGCATTTACTTGTGTTAAATTTCATTAGCCACTTTTCAGACCATTGCTGTAATTGATCTAAATCTTCTTGAATATCTAATTGGTTTGAGTGATCATTTGCCACTCCGCACAGTTTTGTATCATCAGCAAATTTGGAAACAGTAGATTTTAGTCCATGGTCTATATCATTTATATATACTATGAATAGAAGTGGCCCAAGAACGGAACCCTGAGGAACTCCACTTGCAACACTTTTCCATCCAGAAGTTTTTCCATTTAAAACAACTCTCTGTTTTCGACCTTTCAACCAATTACTAGTCCAACCTAATAGGCTACCACTTATTCCATGCAAAGCTAATTTAGTAAGTAGTCTTTCGTGTGGGACGGTATCAAAAGCTTTTGCAAAGTCTAGATATATTAAATCTATATTGTTTCTTTTGTCATAATTCGAGATAACTGTGTTGTAGAATTCGAGTAAGTTAGTCACGCAAGAACGTTTCCGTCTGAAACCATGTTGGCTATCATTTATCAAACGGTTACTTTCTAAATGATATTCGATAGCATCTCTGATGATAGTTTCCATTATTTTTCCTACGATCGAAGTCAAACTAATAGGCCTATAGTTATTTGGTTTCTTTTTGTCACCTTTTTTGAATATGGGAGTAACGTTAGCTAGCTTCCATTCTATTGGGACATCTCCGGATATGATGGATTTCTTGAAAATAATTTCTAATGGAACAACAATCTCATTTTTCATTTCCTTTAAGATTCTTGGATGCCAACCGTCAGGCCCTGGTGTTTTGTTAACTTTGAGTTTGTCTATACACCTTTTAATTGTTTCTTTTGTTATATTTACCGTAGTGAGTAAGTTTACCCCAGACTTTTCACAGGTTTCAGTTTGGAATTCACTTTGAGGTGTTTCGTTTACGAATACCGAGCTAAAATAATTGTTTAAGAGATTACACATTCCTTCATTTGAATATTCAAGTTGACCGTCAGCAGATAATAGTGGACCAATGTGATTCCTAACAACCTTTTTATCTCTAATGTAACTATAGAATTCTTTGGGATTCTCTTTGGATTTCTCAGCGATGTTCATTTCGTATTGTCGTTTTCTTTTTCTTATTGTCTTTTTTAAATCTCTCTGTATTGATACATAACTTTCATAGTCATTAGATGCACCCGAGCACTTATATTTCTTATAAGCCTGTCTCTTTTTAGCAATACTTTTTTCAGTTTCTTTGTCGAGCCACTTAGGGCGAGCCTGATTTGGGGGACGTCTGTCCTTAAAAGGAATGTAAGTTTGAATCATCTTAGTGAGCGTATTTTGAAATATTTCCCACATCTGATCTACAGGCCTTTCGTTTAATTTTTCCTCCCAATCTGTAAGCTGAAGCTCCTGACGTAGTTCTATGAACTGAGCTTTACTGAAATCGGGTATTTTAGAAGCACAAGTATCTATTCTAAAATTGTTTAGGAGTTTGAATCTGACTAAGTTGTGATCGCTATTTGCAACAGATTCACCGACTTCTACATCAGTTGCCATGCTTTCGCGGCTAGTGATCAATAA
>NC_134780.1:87512378-87514878 GCF_046742065.1 Oratosquilla oratoria | reverse complement strand
AAGTAACTTTTTAATTATGTACACATTGAAGGGAGCTTCAATATTGATTAAGAGCTCAATTACAAAGACAAATCATGGAATGTTACTCCATAGCCTAAATTGTAACAGGAAATAATTTATCAAATGCTTAGTACACAGATAAATATGTATATGTATATATATATATATATATATGTATATATATATATATATATATATACATATATATATATATACATATACATATATATATATACATATCTTATATACATATATTATATACATATATATATATATATACATATATTATATACATATATTATATACATATATATATACATATATATATGTATATATATATATACATATATATATATATATATACATATATACATATATATGTTATTATGCACTCTCAGAGTTGAAAAGGAAAAAGTATTAATGATTCTAGAAGACTGACTTTCATATATGTAATACATGATAGAGGGAAAAGGACCAAATTGCAATGTCAAATAAAATTAATGTATTATTTACACAAGAAGGAAACTCTGTCAAACAAGGGCACATGATGCAGTAAAGTATCATTTTATTAGGGACAGTATGGAGTACCAAAACCTACTCAGTGTGAGCAATGAATTTTGAAATATATAGAAGAATTTTTTTTCTTAAATAGTACTGGAAAAGCGTTTTGTAAAACACGAATATAGGATTTTCAAAATTCTATAATTTGAAAAGAGGTAATGTCCAAGGCTTCAGAGATCACTTAAGAATTAAATAATCCTAATTACACTAATTTTGAAAACTAGAATCAATAGAAATGTATGAAATCTCATAATAATTTTCTTTGTATCTCCATCTAAATAATTAAGTTCATTTTGTTATCAAAGTTTGTGGTAGGTTTTAGGAGATGGATGCCAGTTAAGTTTATGAATAAGAAGAAATATTTTCCTGTGTATCCTGAAGGACATTCGTGTAAAGTCGAAACGGGAACATCGGTTTTACATGTTTTATAGTAGTCTAAAACTTTGTTGTGATTCAGAAAGAAGGATATGTGATGTGACGAGTTACAGTATGAAGTATTCTATGATTTTGGGGGTGGAAAATGTGCAGAGAAGTATGACAGGGGGGTGTGATGCTGGAATTATCGGCTCTTTGTTGGGTTTCAGGATGACGATGATTTCCCCATGCTTTCAGATATCGAGTACAGTGATGCGTGATTAGCTGTAGTTTATAATGTTGGTGCGTGAGTGTATGCCATGTGTTCCAGTGTGTTTTAGGTGGATGTTACATATATTGTCAGGTCCACAGGCGGATGAGTACTTGAGGTTATGGATTATATGTTTCGTGTGGGTATCTATGAATGGTGTGTAGTCTGGAACTGTGAGGAAGTTTTTCATACGTCGAATGATACGTCCATCATCAGGGTGAGGTGAGATGGCTTGTCCGTGCAAGATCATTTTTAGTGTGTTTGCTTGTTGTCTGTTTGAGAGTAAGTTAGCTGTTGTTGTGGTTGTTGCTGTGTGAGAGCGTTTTCTGTCACTATTGAATAGTGCAAAGCTGTTGCGTGTCTTGTACAGCTTTCTGACGTTTGCTTCGTGATTAAGTGTATTGACAAGTCTTTGCCAATCTTGCGCTTTTGCTCATGTACTTTGTTGTTACTCTTAGCGTTTGTTGCTTGCATTTGGTCTGTTATGTTCAGAGGGATAGATATGGGGGTATTGTGTTTAAGTGTATCGCGTTGTCTGATGAGGCCTTGGATTTCTGGTGAAAAGTTGGGAGTGTGTGATTTTCTGTTGCCTCTGGGATGTATTTCTTGTCTTCGTTTTTATGATTGTATTATAGATGTGCACTATAGCGTCTGTCTGTCATTGGTGCACTGTTTTGTGTCTCAGATTATTATTCTAACTCTTCAGTGAAAAATTCCCAGTTTGCTCTCTTGTCATTGGTGTATGCGTGTCTGTGGCCAACTGGGGTGCATTGTGTTTTGGTGATGACTGGTAGGTGGCTGGGTTCGAGGGGTCCAACCACTTTACATGAATTTGTTGGGGTTAGGCAGGGTGGGCTGTAGAGGACTTGATAGGGAATGTATGTGTGATTATGGGTGTTGTTCAAGATGGCTAATGAGTTAACTTGTGTTTGCAGATCAAACCATCTATCTGTCCCTGGGTTATTGACACACCAGGCCAACGACTTGGCGTTGAAGTCACCACCTAGGGTAAGGTTAGAGATTATGGCAATTTCGTTAAGGTTAGGGTTAAAAGTATTTGGAACTGTGGAAAGTTATTTGGGTGAATGCTCCCGCGTTTCTCAGAACCAGAACAATTGTTGCAGTACTTATGCACTCCCAATCCCAATTCTTCATTTTGTGACGGTGACAGAAAAACAACTTTATCACTGAACACACATGGAAGACTGAAAATCTCCCATTACCTATTTACAGTCATTCTTGTTATTGACATCTAGGTATAATCAAGGTTATTTCCCGTTACTTTCTTGGTTATTTTCTCCAGGTGAGTAGGAT
>NC_134780.1:87492378-87507378 GCF_046742065.1 Oratosquilla oratoria | reverse complement strand
GCGTGAGGGTGTGAGAGTATGAGTGGGTAGGAAAGTGTGAGAAGATAAACAAGCGAGGAGGGACTGCTCAACGAAGAGAGAGCGGGGAGAAGCTCAGAAACTTGAGAGAACGCGTTGATGGAGGAGAGAAAAAAAGGTCCAAAGGAAGAAGAAAAAAGAGAGAAAATTGTGGAAAGGGAATGGGTGGGGTGGGGAGGAGCGGGTAAAAGAAGAATAGGGAAATGAGAAAGAAAAGCATTAAGGGGGACGGGAATGAAAGGTATCAGGGTAAAAGGAAGAGTATTAAGAGAGGGAAGTGTGAGAAAGAAGAAAGGAATAAAGGAAAGGGTAGGGAAGCGGGAGGGGAAGGTAAGAGAGATAGGTAAGGAGGAAGAAGTTCGCCATTTGCCTCTCTAGGGCGAGGTCCTCTCCTAGGCTGAATAAAATAATCTGGCAACCAAAACAAAATTATGTAAAGTGTACCATCGTATCAAAACTAGTCATACATGCATACACACATATACCAAAGGCTTTTTCCCCCTTACACGGGGGGTAGCCGTGGAGGATATATGTTCTCGTGATGTTCCTATGTGCTAATAGATAACGCCACAATATATGTTTTACTATCTTGTACATATGGCTGATAATTACTATAACATTCAAACATCAAAAGAAAATAATCAAATATCTTGCTGTTCAATAAATGACCAAATAAAGATACGACAAAAATGTTGGTGAGATGTTAAACCCACTACTACCTCTGGGCTCCCAAAGAAGCTCAGTGGTGGTTCAACTACAAGACTACAAGACGTCTCAAAGAAAACAACCCCCATTCGATAATGAAAACTATGAGGAAACCTTACATCCACGTAGTTCGCTTGATTATCTTCTTTCGCCATACAGTTCTATTTATCTTTGGAGAAGTTTTTCAGACTAAACAGGTTAATAAACAGCCCCAGTTAACCCTTTCCAATCTGATCGTTGATTCAGTTATCTTATCATGGCTAACGTTACATGATTATATTCAGTTTTCTGAGACCCTGTCAACCGGAAAGCCTGGAATCTGTAAGCATCGGTTTCTCAACATATTCTTGAAGTACCCCTACATTTATGTATTGCTGTTCTTCAACCTCATGAAGATTAGTTCAACACTGAATGAAATAATCTTGATTCCACGAAGTGCCAGTCTTTGGTCTCTGGCACTACTAGGCCGTATGGTCTCTTGCAGTCTCCTTCGTTCTTATGTTCTTATCTTGTTCTTGTAGAACTCAGGAACTCTGAGGCATCCCCTGTTGTGAACTAGTCGTGCAGCCATCTGGCAAGAAAGAAGACATCTATCTACGGGAGCAGAAGGCCTGATTCAGTCTTGTCTTTGGGATAGTTCCTCGAGACCATTGGCCTTTTATTTATGCTTTTCTGCTTTTCAAGTTCTTGGAGCTCACTTTAGTATTAAATTAAACTGTTTGCCATCCACTGAGTCCTGATTTTTGGTCTGTGACCACCACCCCAACACACGCACATTCAGACACACACACTGGAAAACTTCCTAGCCTCTTCCAGCTCCAAAGACCTTTTCTTTCTAGTATTAAGCGCTCACTGGATCGTGACAAAGGATACTGTCTGCTCTGATGTAGGGGCTGCGTTTTCATGATAAATGAGATGGTGTATGAAGTAACATATAAGACTATCGTTCTTGTCACCAGTGGGTAGGCGTGTAAATGTTATTTGACAAAGAAGCCATAGCCAATGTAGTGAGCCCGAGAGGCTGTATCGTGCCTCAGAGCTAGAGCGACGGTCCTGCAGTGGATCTGGAACATCAGAAACATTGGCCATAACGCGATGAAGTGTGGTGAGGATAAGGGGCTGAAAGAAGTCTATTAATTCATATAAGAATGACTATTCAAATCGTAATTGATTAAAACATGTAAATTCATAGCTACCTTAACTTATCAGACTTAAGGGCTGGTCTCAAATCTACCTCCTCCTTATCCCTCGCCCCTTCTTCCTTCTCCCCCTTTCCTTTCTCCTCCTTATCACCTCTTCTTCCTTCTCCCCCTTTTCTTTCTCCTCCTTACCCTTCACCTCTTCTTCCTTCTCTCCCTTTTCTTCCTCCCCCTTATCCTTCACTTCTTCCTTCTCCCCCTTTTCCTTTCTCCTCCCTCTTCTTCCTTCTCCCCCTTTTCTTTCTCCTCCTTATTCTTCACCTCCTCTTCCTTCTCCCCCTTCCTTTCTCCTCCTTCTCCTCCTTTGCGTCCTCCACCTTCTCCTCCTCCTGGCCTTCCACCCATTTGCCTTTGTGGAGCGCCACCAACAGAGCCTTCAGCATACATTTTCCAAAACTTGAACACCTTTGCCAGCATGAGCGAGTTCCCTTGCCTTCACTCACACAACAGATGCAACTGGAAACGTGCGTACGCGCGTACATACACACATACACACACATACATACACACACACACACACTCACATACATACAAACACACACTCTCACACATACACACACACACACGCTCTCACACATACACACACAAACACACACTCACATACATACAAACACACACTCTCACACATACACACACACACACACTCACACATACGCATACACACACACACACACACACACATACACATACACATACACATACACATACACACACACTAACACATACACACACACACACACACACACACACATACACATACACATACACATACACATGCACACACACACACACACACACACACACACACACACACACACACACATACACACATGCATATAAACTCACACTCACACACACATTAACCATCCTCCACTAACTCTTCCTTCTCCTCGTCTTTATCCTTCTTCTTCTCCCTCTGATCTATTCTTTCCCTCCCTTTCCTCTATTTCCCGATATCATCATACACACCCCACCTCCTCCTCCTCTTCCTCCTCCTCCCTTTCTTTCCCAAAAGCAGAAGCAATGTTCCAGGCAAGCGTTCATGCAAATAATCCCCCCACATGCTCCCCGTTCCCCCCCCCGTCACTCCCCCTCTTCCTCTCTCCTTCCTCCCTGCCTCTCTTTCCCCTCTTACGATAAAGTAACACTTGAGCCACAAACAGTTCATATATACCAACTCCTGAATAAATACAAAACCTTATTCTCCCTCGGCTAAAAGAAAGAAAGAAAGAAAGGATTTTTTTTATTCGTAAATATGACTGAATGCGAGGCTCAGTCGTCGCGAGCTGAATAAATGAAGAGTACAGAATATAGACGTTTGCTGTCTCATTGTTGTACAAACATTCTTCATGCAAGGTCTTTGCCTCTGTGTGACGTATAAAAGGAGAGAGTGAGGCTGAACTGAGCTCTTTCGTTAATATCTTTCCTATTTACCTGTTCGTGTCTCTTCCTGGTGTCGCTGCTGTTGCGTGCGTAAGTTCGTGCGTGCCTCCGTTGTCCATACTTGTGTAGGTAGGGAAAGTGAGAATTACTTCCCGGGTACGTTGGTAAGTCTGCAGTGAGTGAGTGAGTGAGTGAGTGAGTGAGTGAGTGAGTGTGTGTGTGTGTGTGTGTGTGTGTGTGTGTGTGTGTGTGTGTGTGTGTGTGTGTGTGTGTGTGTGTGTGTGTGTGTGTGTATTCACCTTGGTCTTTGGATCACGTGTTGGACTCGTGATCGACAGCTATTTCCCTCCCGGAAGAGAGCTCAGAGCTCGTATAACCGATCTATGGGTAATACTATGACCTTCCACACACACACACACCCAACTCCCCGCCCACGAGAGTCCGAGTGTGTGTGTGTGTGTGTGTGTGTGTGTGTGTGTGTGTGTGTGTGTGTGTGTGTGTGTGTGTGTGTGTGTGTGTGTGTGTGTGTGTGTGTGTGTGTGTTCAATTAATCGTGTTTACCTAATTGTAGTATACAGGAAAGGAATTCCATCCTCTATTCTCTCTCTCTTTTTCATCAAACCTAGCCTCAAATTCCTGTGCAGTTCCAACTTAATCTGTTTCCTTGATTTTTAGTTATCATTTTTAAATATAAAATCGTGTATTGTTCGAGCCTGGGCTATATCTCTTTCTAATCTATTTTATGTATTTATGCATCTGTATGGAAAATTGTATTTCTTTACCTCCTTTAGACATTTGATCTTTCTTAATTCAATCTTTAATCAATGAGATCTCTTCCGCCAATAAAACTTATCATCTTTTATGACCTGAATACTATAATTATGTCACCTCTTTCTCTTCGATCTTTCAGAACTGTAATTATATCACCTCTCCCTCTTCGATCTTTCAGAGTTGGGAGACCCAGTGCTTTTAATAATAATATAATAATAATAATAATCAACGGTTTGTTGGGTATAGCAGTATTACTGCTGAAAATATACATCCTACAAGATTATAGCATTATAAAACTATGACAGTGAAAAGATGTTGTTACAAGCATTCAAAAAACTAGACAAAAACAGTAAGCTGAGTAATAGGTGTGTAGTACAACAATGTTAATTCTTGTTGTTGATTAAGTCCACAAATGTCGGTATGGGGATCATCTTTCCTTATATGGTTCGTCTTCCAGGTTGGGGAATAGTTTGGTTGCTGACTTCTGTATTCTCTCGATCTTGCCTATAACGTTCACTCTGTATAAGGACCATACTACTGATGCTTATTCCAGTTTTGGACGAATACGGGTTTCGATTTTTTTTTTTTTTTTTTTTTTTTTTTTTTTTTTTTTTTTTTTTTTTTTTTTTTTTTTTTTTTTTTTTTTTTTTTTTTTTTTTTTTTTTTTTTTTTTTTACAAAGGGTGAAACGTCACTTTAATCTTCTGTAGTAGTCCGTATGTCTCTCTCACTATTCTCCTGATATGTCTGTAAGGTGACAGGTCTTTTATCAAGACTCCTAAATCTTTCTCCTCTTTTGGTTTTTTAATGTGTTCATTTTCCAAAGCATAGTTTAAGGATCGTCTTTTGTCACTATTGCCCATTTCCAGTACTTCGCATTTTTTGGTATTGAACTTCATCTTCCATTCTTGGCTCCTTGCAAAAATAGTGTCTAGATCTTTTTGCAACAGTCTATCGTCATCTGCAAATATGTTGGCATATCTTGTTCCTTTCTTTATGTCATTGACATAGATAAGAAACATCACTGGCACAATTACTGAATCTTGTAGAACTCCCCTTTTTTTAGTCTTTCTATTGAAAAAAAATAATACAAATTTCCAAAACCTAGAAAATTTCGGGTAATTGAAGCACTTTCTAATATTACTTCTGAATATTGAAGAATTTCGAGTTTTCGAGATTTTCAAAGAAGAAAAATGTCTGAACAAGGAAATATTGTTACAGGATAATAACAATTTATTTCAATTTCAAGATAATGAAAAGACTAATTTCGTACGTAAATCTAATATCTTCTGGCCATTATTACGTCAGATAATTAATTGGCAGCCCGCCAGAGAAAAAACCCACATATGATATAATAACAGAAATGAATATAAACCTTAGCATACTTAATGTTTATTGCACTTGCGTAGCACAGTCACTTAGCTGATTCGCTGTATAAACACACATAACTGATGGTTCACACATTTTATTTGGATTTTTTTTTTTTTTTTAACGTCACACACTCCCCCCTATCGGGAGGCTAGGATGGTGCCCCTCACAGAGGGCTTTGTAGCGTAGAATTTAATCAACCATGCCTTTGGTTCAACTTCGCCGGTGGCAGGATTCGAACCGCCCTCCCCTCGACCTTCGTCGCAAGTAACGACGCCCTAACCCGCTCAGCCAGCGACTTCTATTGTTTTTTGGATAGTAGTATGAACATTTAGTAAAGACACTAGCTTCCTCTTTTTTTTTTTTTTTTTTTTTTAATAGTCATAACAGTCAATACCCGTGTCTCTATTTCTACAATCATTTTCACTCATAAGTACTACAGTTTTCTGGAGAGATACCATAATCTTATATCTTTATATTGTAGATTTATACATATATGAATCATTTATGGATACTGGTCAGGCAGGTTGGATCGTCTCTACTTATTGCAGAGATCAACATTTTGAACCCTGCCGCTAGCGTGTTGGACCAAGAGCATAGTTGATTAAATCCTACGCTACAAAGTCCTCTGTAAGGGGCACCGTCCTGGCCTCCTAGTAGGGAGAGTTCGCGACGTTAAACCGAATCATGAATCCTTGAAACACAAAGACTTGGCAGAAGACGTCAGTCACTGTAGTACTTATAAGTGAAGCTAATTGTACATCATCTATATAATAATGAACTCCTTAGACGATTTGAAAGCAGCGTCATTTAATAGTCGTGTGTGTGTGTGTGTGTGTGTGTGTGTGTGTGTGTGTGTGTGTGTGTGTGTGTGTGTGTGTGTGTGTGTGTGTGTGTGTGTGTGTGTGTGTGTGTGTGTGTGTGTGTGTGTGTGTGTGTGTGTGTGTGTGTGTGCGTGTGTGTGTGATTTACCATGGTCTTGGATCACGTATTGGACTCGTGAGCGACAGTTATTAACCTCCCGGATGAGAGCTCAGAGCTCCTATGACCGATCTATGGGTAATACTGTGACCTTACACGCACACACACACACATACACACACCTTCCCGTCCACGAAAGTTGGAGTAACGACTCGCAGCGCAGCAATATTGAAATTATTTCAGCCCTGGGCGGGATTCGAACTCGGACCGTTGTAGCAGCGGCTGGGAACGCTACCATTGTGTGTGTGTGTGTGTGTGTGTGTGTGTGTGTGTGTGTGTGTGTGTGTGTGTGTGTGTGTGTGTGTGTGTGTGTGTGTGTGTGTGTGTGTGTGTGTGTGTGTGTGTGTGTGTGTGTGTGTGTGTGTGTGTGTATTTGGCAATGAATGATATTTTCTTAAAGGTACAGTATACGAGACCAAACACTATAGTATATTCTTTTCTTATTAAGCATGGAAATTACCCAGGTACGCATACCTTACATGAATGTAAGCACCATACTCCTTGAACATATGTATAATACATTATCAAGTGAAATATATATTTATTGTTGTTATATACTTGTATACGGTTCAATGTGAAGCCATTTAGGCATGGGAGTCAATATTTTCTTCCATTAATTGTGAGGTACCTGCTCACAAAGAGTGTAAAATTATATATAATGTTATGACTTATAATAGACTACCGATTTTCAAAAAGTTACGTTGTTAAGTATCCGATATGTTGAAAAAAATTACTTCCTAGTAAAGCGAATTTGAACATTTCTAAATTACCGTAAGTCAGTTATGGCTGTCTGCAAAATTGTATATATCTAAGATAAACAACATTCTATCTAAACCTTTGTTGGGAAAGGATATTATGTAGTTGTATCAAGTAATAAAACAAGAATATATAAGGTCTTATCAACGATAATGCTTCATACAAAAAGAGAAAGAGGTCTCTACAAGACATTTACAGCCTCATATGAGATTATGAGTGAGTGAGCGAGAGAGGGAGAGAGAGCTAAGCTGTTTTCTCTCTACATTGTGGTGTGTACTTCCTTGTACTCGTAGAGCTCGTCTCCTCTTGTTCGTGACCTCTATGATTAGATAAAGAAAGTCATTAAAAATGCCAAAATTTAAGTGAATGGTACTTGTTTTCGAATTACCTATTTGTCTATTTATTTATTTATTTATTTCGCTTTATTTATTATTGTTTTCCTTGACTTTGACTTATGAATATTAGAAAATTTCAATAAATATGTTCGTGAGTGGTACTTGTTTTCGAGTTACCTATTTGTCTATTTATTTATTTATTTATTTCGCTTTATTTATTATTGTTTTCCTTGACTTTGACTTATGAATATTAGAAAATTTCAATAAATATGTTCCGACAGAGCCAACCATACATATATTTGTCGAAGTTATGTAAAAAGTATCTCACAAATCTGCTTCTTGTACATCGTCCAATGACCATATATCCCCAATCTTTTGATTTTCTGTCCATTTTCCTTTGTTTTTGTATTTTTTTTATATTTTTACCGCATTCAAAATGAGTAGAAAAAAAAGCGACAGGAAAAAATTCTAGTTATTTGACAAAAAAAATTACCAATAACAGAATCCGGAGGAACTAGATTTTTTAATGAATTTTTATCATCTTCTAAGAGCTGAAAAGTTTCGTAATATTAGAATATATCACCATATAGTAAGGTCGGCGTAGAGTAATATCAGCATGCTTTAATACCAGCATATCGTAATTTTTCAATAATGTAATATTGCCATATTCTATAGTTCTTTTGTCGACTTCCAAATGATTACGCTATTCTGAATGAAAAACAAAAGGTGTGTGTGTGTGTGTGTGTGTGTGTGTGTGTGTGTGTGTGTGTGTGTGTGTGTGTGTGTGTGTGTGTGTGTGTGTGTGTGTGTGTGTGTGTGTGTGTGTGTGTGTGTGTGTGTGTGTGTGTGTGTGTGTGTGTGTGTGTGTGTGTGTGTGTGTGTGTGCGTGTGTGTAATTGTGTGTGCGTGTGTGTGCGTGTGTTTAATTGTGTGTGTGTGTGTGTGTGTGTGTGAGTGTGTGTGTGTGTGTGTGTGTGTGTGTGTGTGTGTGTGTGTGTGTGTGTGTGTGTGTGTGTTTGAGAGAGTTTGTGTGTTTGAGAGTGTTTTTGAGAGTGTGAGAGAGAGAGAGAGAGAGAGAGAGGGAGAGGGGGGAGGGAGAGGGGGGAGGGAGAGAGAGGAAGACGAGTGAGTGAGTGAGTGCGTGAGTGAACGAATGAATGAGTCATTGAAGGAGGCCATGATTGCATACCAAAAAAAAACGAACAAATGATCACAGGGTCTGCTCGATTGACCATCCCCCCTCCCCTCGACTCCCTCTTAGGTGGGGGTTGTCCACAGTTCAACATGACAGGCTGCATCCAACTCACCACTCATCTCCTGTTTCCCACAATAGAAGTCCTCCCCCCTCCCCCTCCCCCTCCCCCTCCCCCACCATCACCACCAAACCCCCACCCCCCGACTACCACCGCCTGAGCAACTAGATTCTTTATTTCTTCTTCATTGAGTTCGGTCACAACTTAAAGAGTAACACCCGTCTTTGTCGACCTCGAAGTCGCTCTTGCGGAGTGCCAAGACGTCTCCATCAGACGTCCTCGACAGCCCTTTTCCGATCCTTATTGCCTCGTTCTGTCGCCTCGGCCCCTCCAAGATCGTCTTGCTCGATCTCCCCTCTTATCGGGTTTACGATCCGTGTCATCGGCGTTTATGTCTCTTTGTGTCTGCCAGGATTCCCAGAAGCTATTTATAGTCTTTCTCTTGTCGCGGCGAGTGAGTGATGGCCAGCCTCTACAGTGGCCGTCACATCGCGGTTACTAAATGTTCCGCTAGAGATTTAGTACAAAATGGGACCTGAGTTGAAGGAATTATCTAATGATAACTTATCTACATGTTTTCATGCGATAAGTGTTAAGTGAAATGTTGTGTTTCAGTTCAGTTTAGTTTTATGATTACTTTTGGAATCTTAATTTGTTTTCTCCCAGTCTAGTAGGTGGCCAAAGCTGTCAAGGCGGACCACAAATGAACTTGAAGTCCAGAGGGCTCTTACGGCGCTTTTGCGCTCAAGAAACGGACTTCAATTTCGTTAGTGGTCCACCTCGACAACTTTGGCCACTTACCAGATTGAGAGAAAACAGAGGTGCTTCATAGAGAACTATCAAAAAAAGGAAAGAAGAAGAATCGAGGCAGCATGGATCGCTTCATGTAGTAACCACCGAGATGAATTTATCAAGTTAGCAAGGTTAGTGAGCGGCATTGTTCTATGCGAGGCTGAGCGGAAGTGTAGGAGTGACGTTACATATACTTTTGAAGTTGGCATACCCGTCCTGGTTCCTGGATCAAGCCCTCAGCAATGCTAGAGCCAACTACCATAAAACTTCAGTTCCCACCACACAACCCTCTTTATAAAAGATGTTTTGAAAATCCCATATTGTAACCCCATCAATCCTCCTTTTAATATAATTCCTAACAACCGTCTCACAGTTGATTACCATTACCCTAATACCGTTCACAAACAAATTGTTAATGTCCATCAAAGGTCAAGGGGAGTTGAGGTTCCAGGAGTTTATAGCCTACCTTATAAAGATTGTGATTTAGTGTACCTTGACCAAACCGGCAGGGATCTTAACACCGAGTTAACGGAGCACAAAAGATCCATTAGATATGCTCAGGAAAATTCCACTGTGTTCCAACATGTCAGCACCAGAAATCATAGTCTTGACTAGGACAAGGCCTTTTTTTTTTAAGTCCAACTCCAGCTTCAGGAGAAATCTTTTTGAATCCACTTTAATAGAAGAATGTCCGAACTTGAACATCTCCAAAGGTCAATGGTCCCCGGACATAATCTCACGGCTAGCTGTGAGCCGTTTGGTTAAAAATCTTCACCCTCCTGACCCCGCTCCCCCACCACTCCTGACCCCGCTTCCC
Organism: Oratosquilla oratoria; assembly: GCF_046742065.1. Classification (NCBI taxonomy): domain Eukaryota; kingdom Metazoa; phylum Arthropoda; class Malacostraca; order Stomatopoda; family Squillidae; genus Oratosquilla; species Oratosquilla oratoria. The sequence continues at coordinate 87,497,001 of NC_134780.1, read as the reverse complement.
TTCTGACCTCACACCTCTACCCACATATCCCCTCCCTTCTGACTCCGCCCTGCGCGACGGATTGTCATGTTTTTAGCTATGCTTGTTCCCCTTCCACTCACATCTCAATTGTATTTATGTCTCTATCATTTCTTGTAACCTGTACTTTCCTGAAGAGGGCTATAGCTATTAGCCGAAATATAGAAGTTATACTCTCTTCTAAGCTTCCTTTTATTCTGACTGTGGGTTCTTCGAAATTATACACACACACACACACACATATATATATATATATGTATATATATATATATATATATATACATATACATACATACATATACCAAAGGCTTTTTCCCCCTTACAAGGGAGGTAGCCAAAAAACAAAGGTATAAAAACCATTCCCACCCATTCCATCCCTAATACACTCCACTCCCCTCCACCCTCTACCCTCCCTCTTATCTTGGCACCTCCTGGATGACGGGTCATCCCTGCATCTTGTCCACTGCCCTGGGTCAGAGGCAGTGTCGCAAAGCAAAGCCGCTTTATTAAATCTCCGTCCCCTCATACAGAAAAGGGGAAGACAGGGAGAAATCCCTTCGGGCTGCGTCAATTTTTTCTCACACAAACTTCCTCACCCCCATCCCCCCACCCATTCCACCTCATGAAACACAACATCATCCATATACAACCATTCTCCATTCACCCCCGTCTTCTGTCCTCTCCCGTCCTTCCTCAACAGACATTCCCCTCTTCCACAAAGCCCCTTTCACCCCATCCATCCATCTCATCCTAGGTCGCCCCCTCATGTGTACTCCCTCCACATCTGCCTTCCATACCTCTTTTACTAGTCTTTCTTCACTCATTCTTTCCATGTGTCCAAACCATCCCATTACTCTTTCATCCACTCTATCTCCCAACTCCCTTACCACCCCTGCTCTCCTCCTCACCTCCTCATTTCTCACTCTATCCAGCCTAGTAACCCCCATCATACTTCTCAGGCACCTCATCTCAAACACATTCAAACTCCTTCTCTCTTCCTCTCTTATGTTCCATGTTTCTGCCCCATACAGTGCTGTTGGCACAATCACTCCTTCATACAATCCCCTCTTAGCCTCCATTCCCAAATGTCTATTCCTCATTACACTTTTAATCCACCAAAGCATTTACTCGCTTTTCTCTATCTATATTCTACCTCCACCTCCACTACTCCCTTTCCTGCCACATTCGCACCCAAGTATCTAAAACTATCCACTTCCTCCAGTCGCTCTCCCTTAATGCTTACTTCCAGTCTGCTGCCACTTTCACCCTTGTGCATCACTTCACCTGACTTTTACCCACATTTATCTTCAACTTTCTTCTTTTACACACCCTCCCAAACTCTGTCACCATATACATATACATATACATATATATATACATATACATATACATACACATATACATATATATATATATTCATATACATATACATATTATACATATACATATACACGTACATATACATGTACATATACATATACATAAATGCATATACAAATACATATACACACACATACATATACATATACGTATTCATATACATATACATATACATACATATATATGCATATATATATATGTATATACATATATATATATATACATGCACATACATGTGCACATGCATATATATATATACATATATATATATATATAATATATATACAGTATATATATACATGCACATACATGTGCACATGCATATATTATGTGTGTGTGTGTGTGTGTGTGTGTGTGTGTGTGTGTGTGTGTGTGTGTGTGTGTGTGTGTGTGTGTGTGTGTGTGTGTGTATGTATCTATGTATATATATCCATACACATACATGTGCACATACATATACATATCTGACTATGACTTGTTAAAACAATAAGATGTGTTTTACTTTCCCGCCTGAACAAAACAATGACATCTTGTCAGGAATGATAGCCGAAAAAAATTATATGGATGGGACACAAGACAGCTGCCACCCTACAGAAGACACATAACAACAGGTTTCCTTTCTTGAGAGATGGAGTAGCACATCGTCTATTTAGACTACCTAAGGAAGAGAAGGGGGGGGTGTTTGTGTATGACATGAAGTTAAAGACAAAGTCATATACTTAACTGTCGCGCGACAGCGAAATAGAGGACAGACAAAGAGAGAGAGGGAGACAGAGGCGTAAGTGAGACAATGGCAAAGAGAGGCAGGAAGAGTGACTCCCTCTTGGCATTAAAGGGTGTTTGCTCTTAGTAAAGGAAGTTGGAGTCATCACTCTTTGTGGTCATGGTCATTTGGTCGTGTCAAGCATCAGCTGCTCATGAATATTCAAGAAATGCAAAAAATATTCAAAACAAAACTAAGTTAAATAGTTAAAAGTTTGTATTTCTTTGAATTAGTAGTACTCTCCACGGACGAATATAACTAAGTTTATGATCATTTACGTGTCTTAGCATTTGTAACATGTGAGAACAGAAATTTTTTTTCTTTAGCTATCACACATACACACGTGAAGTATTTTCGACTAAAAAAAATCTTTCCTTGTCAGGATTAATATGTAAATATTGTTTCCGAGAAGTGATGGGCGTGTATGCCTCTGTTCCGTCCACGTCACAAGAAGCACAAAAAATCTTCCCTAAATTGACCTTTTTTTTTAAGATACCGCGCTAACAGAGAAAAAAAAATCTCTCCCTTAATACACGGTACCAGTAACTGTTACCCACTAATACCAACATCGACAGTATTCCTTTTGTACTTCATCAACGATAACCAGCGCTTCTTTCCTCGGTGACAATACCGAGCCGAAGAGCTGTGTATATGTGTGTGATTCACCATGGTATTGGATCACGTGTTGGACTCGTGATCGACAGTTATTGCCCTCCCGGAAGAGAGCTCAGAGCTCATATATGACCGATCTATGGATAATGCTGTGACCTTACACGCATACGCACCCCCAACTCCCCGTCCACGAGAGTTGGAGTAACGACTAGTAGCGCAGCGTTACTGAAAATATTTCAGCCATGGGTGGGATTCGAACCCGGACCGCCGTAGTGGCAACCGGAAACTCTACCACTGCGCCATCGTATCGTGTTGTGTGTGTGTGTGTGTGTGTATGTGTCAGAATAAGCGTTGTAAATGTCAACTGAAAACCACACTCAGAAGATGTAACGTTGCATAAGTTGCTGATCAAACCATTGCCCGTGATCGAGCCTCATGGCATACAAAATGCTCGAAAGGGGTCAACCATCTTGGTTCTGCTCGCAATTAAACACGGGACAAGCGGCGGGCAAAAGGACATCAACTCAACAATAGAGTTTCTCCATTTGATCCAGATCCTACTTGCCCGGATTGTGGAAGGATATGTGGGTCAAAAATCGTACTCCACAGTCATCTCCGTTGGAACAAGCGACAAAGATCTGAGTATCACGACCCAGCTTCACTAATGACATCACAATTCACCGGAGCACCGTCGTCGTGAATCACTGACGGACCGCCCAAAGCTAAGTAAATATTTGTGTTTGTGTTTGTATTTGTATGTGTGTGTGTGTGTGTGTGTGTGTGTGTGTGTGTGTGTGTGTGTGTGTGTGTGTGTGTGTGTGTGTGTGTGTGTGTGTTTTGACCAGACCAGATCCCATATAAAAAGTTCATTGATATGCATATCAAATACCAATTTATGAAAGAAAAACAACTTGAATCAACGATGTACTGTAAATGTTGTTAGTGCTGAGTTTAATATTACAAAAGTGTTAAATCACAAAAACGAACCAAAAAAACAGGCTTTTTGTGTAAACTGATGCAGCTGTAGAAATGGTATTTGATTCTCAAATGCATAAGATTTCATTTGGCAGGATCACAGCGTCATAAGATAGCCAGGATCAAAGAAACAAGTAAACCTTTAGGACAAACAGTTTCGTCAGGAAATGTCTTAGTCCTTCTAGTGTGGCAGTATCTTCTTAACTGAATGATTTTTTTTTTTTTTTTTTTCTAAAGTACTATGAGCCTTACAGGTTACAAAAGTATTCCTTGCTTCGCTTCGCTTCGCGTTGCGTTCCGAACATTCGTTTTTAATCGAATTTACGCCACATTAGGCAAGTTCTAATTAGTTTCTGTGATCCTTATGTCTAGAGCCAGTGAAATACACTCATCATGACGCATATTTTCGTACCACGATTTACAGTTTGGTTTGACAAATATCTAAAGTTTGACATTTTTATAACCATAACCATGGGGAAACGTTTACTATGATAAAGCGAAAAAAAAAGAAAGCAAGAAGAGAAAGAGAGAGAAAAAGAAGAAAACAAGAAGAGAAAGAGAGAAAAAAGAAAGAGATAGAAAGAGGGAAAGAAAGAGAAAATAAAGAAAGACGGAAAAGAAAGGAGGAAAGAAGAATGAGAGCAAAAAGAGGAAAAGAAGATGGAACGAAAGAAGGAAGAGAGAAAAAGAAAAAAGAAAAAAGAAAGAAAAAGAGAAAAAGAAAGGAAGAAATAAAGAAGACAGGGGGAAATAAGAGAGGAAGAAGAAAAAGGAGGAAAGAGAGAAAGTAAGAAAGGAAGAAGAAAAAGAGAAAAAAGAAAAGAAGAAGAAAAAGAGAAAGAGAAAAAGTAAGGGAATAGAAGAAAATGAGAAGA
>NC_134780.1:87469878-87482378 GCF_046742065.1 Oratosquilla oratoria | reverse complement strand
TGAACAACAATCTATGAAGAAAAGAAACATTAAATTGTAAACAGGTTTCCAAACAACTAGAAGGAGTGACATGTATACAAATATTTGTTATACTAACCAATGGTGGATAGAGATTCGAAATAAAAGCATTTCAATTAACGATATGAATTTTGATCCTTCTCTGGATTCTTTGGTCTGTAATAAGATCATCAACTTATCACTCAGGCTGTTATGCTTGCAGATGACAGACACTCTAGTAAAAATACAAAACAAAACAGGGAGGACAACAGAGATAGAACTATTAGAGAAGTTGTGAATGAAAGTGAGTGAATGAGTGATGAGTGACTGAGTGGACGACTCAGTGAGTCAGTCACTGAGTCAGTAAGCTAAGAATAGACGAAAATCACAAAATATGTAAACCTACTGAAAACACAGCCCATATGCATATATTCATAGTGAATGCAAAACCAGTCCTTATTTACATTTTCTAACCTTTGTAAGGGACAAAAGGCCGGGTCTCGCCATTCTGAGCGTTGCCACATTCTCTTCCTTTTTATAGGTGTTGTAGGCCCGTAGACTACTATGACTACATAAAATCTGACAAGAGAAATTCTTGAACAAGACTCTCGTAGTGGCAAAGCCCTCCAGAGTTCTCCCTTATATGGTAGATAATGTAAAAAGGGACTCTCGTAGATGGCTCTTCGAAGAGACAGATGAAAAGGAGGAGGAACAGTATAGGGAAGGTAAAAATGACAACGAAGAAACGTTCAGTGTGGCACACATACACACACATATACATACACACACACAAACACACACACACACACACATACACACACACACAAACACACAGTGTATACATAAACAAATACACTATACACACACGCACACGCGCGCACACACACACACGCACACACACAAACATACACACAAAGACACAGACACACACACACACACACACACACACACACACACACACACACATAAACACGACTTGTGGCGCAGTGGTAGAATTCCCAGCTACCACTACGGCGGCCCAGGTTCGAATACCGCCCCGGGCTGAAATAATTTCAGTATCGCTGCGCTGCGAGTCACTACTCCAACTCTCGTCGACGGGAAGTTGGGAGTATATGTGCGTGTAAGGTCACAGCATTACCCATGTATAAGCTCTGAGCTCTCTTCCGGATGGGAAACAGCTGTCGATCACGAGTCCAACACGTGATCTAAGACCATGGTGATCGACAGTAGTGTGTGTGCGTGTGTGTGCGTGTGTGTGTGTGTGTGTGTGTGTGTGTGTGTGTGTGTGTGTGTGTGTGTGTGTGTGTGTGTGTGTGTGTGTGTGTGTGTGTGTGTGTGTGTGTGTGTGTGTGTGTGTGTGTGTGTGTGTGCGTGTGCGTGTGCGTGTGCGTGTGTGTGTGTGCTTGCGTGCGTGTTTCTGTGTGTGTGTATGAGCAAACTCGTTTATATGAATAAGTGATTGTTCCTTTGGTGTTGCATGGGAATATAAATGGAGGTGGAAAGGAATAGACGAAGAGCTTCTGAAATGAAGTGTTTGAAAAATATGATTGATATTACAAGGATGGATAGGGTGAGAAATGTGGAGGTGAAGGTTAGAATGGGTGTAGGAAGACCTCAGTTTGATAGGCTGTTGCATAAAGTGCTGAGGTGCTATGGTTATATAGAGAGAATGAAGAACAATTAATGAAGTGCAGACAGCAGCAGTGGATGGGGTGAGATCAACAGGAAGATGTGATGGAGGGAGTCAATGAAGCTTTGTCTGCATGAGATGGGTCTGTTGAGGAGGAGAAAGTGCAAAGGATAGTAATCGAAGGGAGAAAGGCTGTGAAGGAATGAAGGTATGTTAAGTCCTAAAGGGATGTTCGCCGCATCATTTTTTTTTTTTTTTTTTTTTTTTAGTGGATGAAGAAGAAAGAGTATTGTATAGTGAAGCGGTTTTGACAAGTCAGGTCCTGTTCTCGGGATATGCCACGGAAGAACTATGCCTCGCTACATTCTTTTTTCTAGGTGTGTGGCGAGAGTCGGGAGGCTCTTCATCCCAGAGGTAATGAAATGGAAACTATGGTTTAAATGGGTTTTATTTCTTCATGGTTGGAGTGTGCTTTGTCTCAGTCATCCTCTTTATAAGGAGGAAGGTGACTTTGGTGCATGTGTACTGACTATTTCATTCAATTCGGGAATGAACTCAGGTGCCTAAATGGTCTCGATCAATTATCATTCCTTTCAAGGAAATAAATCGCGTTATTTACTGACACAACAACCTGTGAACGAAGTTTCCGTGCTCCTCCTCTTTCCTCTTCCCCTTCTACCTTTCCTCTTCACACACTCACTTTCCCCTTCTTCTTCCCCATGTCCCTCCTCCTCTCCTCCTCTTATTCTTCTTCCACTTCCCTTTTCCCCATCCCCTGTCGGCTGCTACCTTCCCATTCTCTACACTTCCTTAACCTCCCTCCCCGTCCCTCCCCCGCCTGTTGCATGTACGTCACCTTGCATGATGAATGGCAATTGTCTCGTGTCTTCCATATATCACGCCTTCAGAGGCGGGGATTATTGTCTCCACATATTTAGCTCGTTTCATACGTAACTATTCTTAAGCATGGGAAAAGTCGCAAGCCATAATCCCAAGGGCTTCTATCTTGATCCTCGGAGCCCACACGCTCCGTTGGCGTACCTGAGGAACTGCATCGCGGATACTATTTACTGATAACGACAATATCTTAACATGATTTAACCATTAGCAGCCATGACCTCTCCCGTATTCTAGATACGAAATATAGATTTCTGTGATGTTTCTGTGATCTTTAGCATCAGTGTGATAATTTAACCATTAGCAAATATGACCTCTCCCGTATTCTAGATACGAAATATGGATTTCTGTGATGTTTCTGCGATCTTTATCATCAGTTTGATATGGTCGGTGTTATAACAGACATTCATGAAGAATTGTCACCCCAGAACGCCCACATGGAGAATCGTCACCCTAGTACGTCGAATATCAACAGTAGAATAAAGATTAGGTTATGTTAGCTTAGGTTAGGTTAGGTTAGGTTAGGTTAGGTTAGGTTAGGTTAGGTTAGGTTAGGTTAGGTTAGGTTAGGTTAGGTTAGAGTACGTTAGGTTAGGTTAGGTTAGAGTACGATAGGTTAGAGTACGTTAGGTTAGGTTAGGGTACGTTAGGTTAGGTTAGGGTACGTTAGGTTAGGTTAGGGTACGTTAGGTTAGGTTAGGGTACGTTAGGTTAGGTTAGGTTAGGTTAGGTTAGGTTAGGTTAGATTACGTTAGGTTAGGTTAGGTTGAATGAGGGTTATGCTTGTTGTCATCAACTTATACAACCAAAAAAAATCGTAAACCTAGGATGGCCCACATGAAGAATTGTCACCCTGTCGAAGTCTGGGCTGACGATTCTTCATGCTATTTTGTTTATTTTCTTTAAGACAACTTAAACTGTCTCGTCAATAGATATCATGTTGTGACACCGTAGCTACTTTTCTATCCTCATCACTAGTAATAAGATATCCTACTTGTATATATCTATAAAATGTATTGGCAATTCTTATAAGCACACCCAAACAGGTTTGTAAAAAGGGGTCACCATGACGAGTAAATGGGTTAATCCAAAATTTCGGGAAGATATTTAGAATATGTCTGAGCGTCTTCTTGTGACCATCCGTGCTTCTAAAACTTTCGCCAGACCTGACGAACGCACCTAGGTACGCACCGAGGAACGCACCCAGCTCTGTTCAAAAGTACGTCCATATATCTTCTCAATGTTCAAATCATCACCCGAGGTTTCTTTTTTTTTTTTTTTTTTTTACGAACATGAAATTCTTTAGTCAGAAGAACACATCACAGCGGAAAAGAGTACTTAGTGTTTTCTCTCTATTAGAAAATTCTCAAATTCGGAACTATCCGATATTCAAAACAAGAAATTCTGAAATCTAAAAAAATTCCGGACACCAAGATTTTTTTTTCTTTTTAAGACTTTTTTGTTGCAAATATCGAAAACTTCCGAATATCGGATATTCAGACCCAATAAAGAAATAAGGTTCCATCTATTTCTTTTCTTTCTAGAAATTCCTAAAATTCAGATCTCTCCTATATTCAAAACAAAAAATTCTGAAATTAAAAAATTCCAGGCACCAACAATTTTTTTTTTTTTTTTTTTTTGCAAAGACTTTCGTTGTGAGTATCGGAAACCTGCGAATATCGGACATTCAGAGCCGCTTTATTTCTATTTTATTTTATTTTATTTTATCTTATCATATCTTATTTAATTTAACTTAAACTTAACTTAACTTAACTTAATTTAGTTTGATTTTACTTTATTTTATTCTATTTCATTTCTTTATTTAATTTAATTTAATCTAATTTGATTATATTTTATTTCATTTCATTTTTTTTTTTTTTTTTTTTTTTTTTTTTTTTTTACAACAATTACTGCTTCTTTCCTTGAAGACAACATTGCACTGAAAGGATGAAGTCACAGAGGTGATAAAGGAGAAATTTAAAGAAAATAGCAGAACGAAAAGAGAATAAAAATTACAAGTGATCACCGCTTTGTTTTGGTAGAAAATTAATCTCCAACTATAAAACAATTCCACGTAACTCTGGTCCGTAGGGTGTCTCTAAAGTCTCCCAAAAATCTGCATACCAGACACTTAGCAGAAATCATCAATTTCCCCGAAAAAAAAATAATGCTTACCCTTCTCACACGATCATCTCTAAATCTTCCTCCCCCCCCAACCACCACAGCTACCTCCGTGTTTCTCTACGACTGAAACCATCGCCTTTGTAATTGGCAGTCTTCCGCAGTCGCCGAGAATCGAACTGAGGACTTCGTGTTCACGAGTTAGGGATGGTACCGAGGTAATCATAGCACCATTAGCTTCCATTACCCACACATTCATCTCGGGAATGTTTGTCATCATATTTCTTGATACCCAGAGTTCTCTTTCCCGATGCTCCCATCTCTACAAATAATATTTTACCTCCTTTCTCCTCCTCCTCCTCCCCCTATTCATCATCATCATCATCATCATCATCATCATCATCATCATCATCATCATCATCATCATCATCATCATCATCATCCTCTTCCTCTTCCTCTTCCTCTTCCTCATCCTCCTCATCCTCATCCTCCTTCTTCTTCTTCTTCTTCTGCAATGATAGAGGATAATTTTAGGGTCCTCGTCCAGTGATTTTCCGCCACTTTCTTTTAACTTCTGCAACATAATCTTCCTGAAACGTCGACCACTCAGCCACCCGCCCATCCCTCGCCCCTCGCTATTTGTTCTCCACAATGCCTCTCGCTAACTTGCCATAACTTAAAGGAACCATCGTCACCACTGTACCCTGAATGTGAACGACATCTGCAGCCACTGTAGATGCTATAAATACATAGAAGTTGCATTTAACAGTCATATATTATTGACACTATCTCGTTGTCGCCCCGTAACTAATATATATGAAAAAATAATGTAATAAAAAAGAGCTTCACTGATCTCAACTTGAAATCATATCTACATGTCATAAGAAATAGGAGCATTGAAAAACATGGCAAACAAGTGCCCTTACAAATAACATAGAGGATATGTACAATGTATATTTCACAATATTTCCACAGTTGTTTTAATGACTGCCTTCTTCACACACACACATACATACACACATACCACACACACACACGCGCGCGCGCGCGCATACACACACACACATACACAAACACACAAACAAACACACACACACACACACACACGCACACACACACACGCAAACAAATACACACACACACACACACGGAAGCACGCACATACGCACACGAACATATACACGCACACACATACACACACATACACAAATATATATATATATATATATATATATATATATATATATATATATATATATATATATATATATATATATATATATATATACTGTATACATATATATACAGACACCGTAAATATTTCCTAAACAGGAACTTCGCATATCACCCAAGTGCATCACCTCCGTCGAGGCAAGAAACGCTCTAACCTCCCCCCCCCCACATGAGCCAAAGGAAGACGAGCCACAGGCGAGCCAAAACAACCGCTGAACGCCAAGCGCAGCTGTGACACGATCACACCCCTACTCCACGCCCCGGCAGTGGAGTTTGGGGGGAGTGGAGGGTGGAGCATATCATAGTACTTCCAACATTGATGCTTATCAGTCATTCTTATATTCTTTTGTTTCGATTTTGAGAGCGGACGACCTCCCCCCATCTCCCTTGTCTTTCTTTATCTGATCCATCTTGCTTGAGTGGATGAGAGCTAAGGAATATTCGTCCCAAGATTCGTGAATCAGCGTTAGTCATATAAACTCAAAAACACAAATATGACAAGTCTGGCATGACCGTGAGTGTACTTAGCCTTTTTCCTTTGTTGAGGTGGGGGTGGGGGGGGACGCGAGGGTGTGCAAAAGAATGTCGTTTTTAAGACACCAGTAACAGGCGAGGGACTGAGTACTGCACAATGGAAACGCGACAGAATAGAAACGCGTAAAACAAGAAACTCCTGCCCCCTTTTATTTAGAAAGGTGAAGACATTTATCACGGTTACGATGTCGTATCAGATTAAGTTTGCCATCGTATTTCACGCTCGAAGGAGATGTATTATCATTTTCCCTCACGCTCGAGATTCGCTGATAACAAAAATCATAATTTCGTGCAGACCTACTACAATATAACGTCGCAATCGTCCCTCATGCTCAGAGATGTTTTTCGCCTCACTTACAATGGAGGATGAGTTATGAGAAAAATAAACATTTTGTGAAAACATTTATATATATATATATATATATATACATATGCAATAAAAACACAAGGAACGTGTGTTTTGTAAATGCAAGGTAACCACTTTAGAAAATAGATAAACGGAGCAGAGCACTTTCGTATATTACATATTCAGTATAAATTACAAAGAAAGAGGGTACAGCAAGCATAATATAGTATGACAAGAACATAAGGTACTACACTGGGAGAGGTGGTGGACGAATTGTCCGGGCGTGGGTCACATGTCCAACATTCATACATTTGGTCATTATTGGCTATTTCCTTACAGATATGATTATCTATCTTATACAATCCTAAGTTGAGGTTGAAGTTGTTCTCATTTATAAATTTAATCAGACAACTTTCACTTAAATTTCTTTCGACAATATTATTTTTGAAAGTAATCAGTCTAGTGTTTTCCCTGTTGATAGGGTGATTAAAAGTGCTTAAATGTTTAAAAATGGCACTTGACTCATCCCCGTCTTTGACACATTTCTTGTGTTGTTTTATCCTAACAAAAAGATCTTTTGCCGTTTGGCCGATATAGAATTTATCACATATTTTGCAAGGAATTTTGTACACACAGCCTTTTTGGCAATTTTTTGAATTATCAATTAGGTATTGATTGTTTGATTGTGTTGTTTCTGAAGGCTAAGTTGATATTAAAATTCTTGAGTAATTTGGGAACAATGGTTAAGTTTTCTTGGTAAGGTAAAACTACTTGTTATTATGGTCCTTAGGTTTGTTAGGTTGAGAGTTGTAATAAGTTTTCCTTGAAAAACTGTAACAAACATCAATGAAATGTTTAGAATATTTCGGTTTTCTCATCAATGTTCCTTAGAGCTTTACGGGTCTGCAGTCCTGAGTACATTGATGAAGAAAAAAGAAATGTTTATGATATGAGTTTTGGATTGAAATATCCTAAACATTTCATTGACAAATGACAGAAAGGATAAATTGTCACAATTGTAAATGGTTATAAACCTTATGAACACATAAGCAAGCAAAAATTTAACACTAGAAAGCTACGTGAACATGACAGACATCGGGGTTACTAGATAATTGGTCAAGAGAAAAGGTTGTAACTAAAAAAAAAAAAAAAAAAAGGAAATGGTTGGTGACTGATGGTGAGCTAGACAAGCTATGATCAATTGTCATAAAACCCTTTAGACATAAGAAGCGAAATTGAAACTGGAACCTGACCAAGAACCAGCTAATTCAAAAAGGTGCAAAGACAACACAATGACTAAAAAACAAACAAAAAAATACTAGTGAAAATGAAAAGTGTAAGGAAAGTTAAAACTGAAACAAGGGAAATGGTACAGATGTCCACGCCAAGTGACAACTGGGGATAGAATGTCATATAGAACGGAAGCCCGGAAACGAGCTAACAAAAGAGAAAAGGAAGAAGAGTGAAACAGATGCATTGACCACCCCAATCGTATTTATCCAGAGACTAGGAGCTCCACGGTCTAATACATTCTTTGTAAGCATATCACAATTGGGCTGCGGTTAATAGTGTTCTTTATTGTATTTTACTTCATTTATCAATTTGTTTCATTTTTTTTTTCTTTTTAGTTTAATTGGTTCGTTCTCGGGTTTCCGGTCCGTTTTTCATGACATTTTATTTCCAGTTGCCAATTGGCTCAGATCCGCCCAGTTCCCCCATCAGACATTTGTCCCCTTCCCCTTTTTTCAGTTTTAACTTTCCTCACACTTTTCACTTTTATTAATCTTCTTTTGTTTTGTTTTTTCGTAATTTTGTTCTATTTTCATCTTTTTTACTTATATATATATATATACAAACACGTATATATATATATATATATATATATATATTATATATATATATATATATATATATATGTATATATATACTGTATATACAAGAAGGAAGATGATCCCCCAGTTTAAAGAATAAGTAAATGGATGAATAGATAAATGAATAAATGAATAAATACCTGATTAAATACACAAGCAAACAAATAAATCAATGAATGAATAGGTATACAGGTAAATAAATTAATCACTATATAAATAAATCAATATATAAATAAATAGATAGATACATAAATAAATGAATAGATACATAAACAAATAGGCCAATATGATAAGCAAGTAATTAGATAAATGCATGAATAAAAGAACAAATACATAAATATATTAGTAAAATAAATACAACGAGATATTAAAGAAACAAAAGACAAATGAAGTAAAATAGAATAAAACAAAACATTCGCCCCCTTGCAAGAACAGGATCTCCACTGTGTGACACACAGTATTAAGCGTACTCAGATGCTTTAGTACTCATAGAGCAGAACCACGACAGTAATGGGTAGTTACAAGGTGGTCGTTAGACAGGAGATATCTGTCGAAACCATCTGTTGAATGCACCAAGTAGCCTCGGCCCAGAAATAGCTTAGTCTTACTCTTACTCTCTTACTCTGTTGGTTGTCAGGCCGGACGGCCCTTCACCGCTTGTTTCACTATGCCTCTCCAGATGGTTCTATTCTCTTCCAATTCTTTCCAGTCCTCTCTCGGTGACACCCTTTCCACGTCCTTCTTTACTCCATCCATCCATCTGTACCTGGGTCTTCCTAATGGTCGTCTACCTTGTACTCCTCCTTCCATCACCTTCCTTAGTAGTCTGCCTCCATTTAGACGCAGTGTCCAGCCCGCCTTGCTCTTCTTACCCGTACTTCATCCTGAATGTACGGAAATAGCTACATCGAAATAAACTCTGCGTTTCTCCCGCGTAGGAGTAGGGCAACGAATTCGTAATTATGTAATGAACACCGTGGATTTGTCCATCTGTCGTTGATTTACAGCGTCTGGGTGAACGTCTATGGTTGGGTAGGTCCCTCTGTAGAATATTGTCTATTATCGCAAAACATGTTCACATAGTACACTTTAAACCCACTATCGGAGAAATAATATCAGAAGTACTGGAGATCAGTATATCTATGTTTATATTTATATTTATATTTATATCTATATCTATATATATATCTATATCTATATTTATATCTATATTTGTACTTCTGATATCATTTCTCCGATGGTGGGTTTAAAGTGTACATTTACAAATGTGTTATAACATTACAATTTCCCATGTCCACACTGAACACAGTGACCTATATAGCAAAACATCACCTGTATAGAAAATGGCAGTTGTATCTTAGGTTGATTTTATCACCCAAACCCTAAATATGTAAATACTCGATAAAACGTATCCATGTTGAAAACAACGGTGCTGTTAGACTCTTTGCTCACGACGGGGGTAACCATGGGAGTGAATGAAATCACGTGGCGGCAACCGAAATGAAATGAAATGTACCACCCGGTACGGAAGGAGTCCTGCCAGAGAGGCGAGACGCTGCTCCCTGTCTACCAAGGAAGTGCCACAGACGTGAATAAAATCACCCGACGGCAGCATCAACGAAAGAAAAAACGTTGTCACCCGGATCGGAAAAGGTCGAAAACTATCAAACGTTGTACAGCAAAATGATAAGCTTTTGTTGATATACTACGAAGAGCCCTGCGAAAGAGAAAATTCAAACAAACAAAATCGCAGAAAAATAGACAGAGAGAGAGAGAGAGAGAGAGAGAGAGAGAGAGAGAGAGAGAGAGAGAGAGAGAGAGAGAGAGAGAGAGAGACAGAGAGAGAGAGAGGCAGAGAAAAATAGCGAGATAGTGAGATAGCGCGCGAGAGTTAATGCATATTACTTTTCTATACAAAAAGTTCTTTTATAGTAAGATTGACAATTCGCGAATAAAATTGTATGAAATACAACAGCAACTAATAATGTAGTTGCGTATTCCTGATAGATGATGGTTCAGGTGTGAACTTGGTCATTAATACATATCCTTCATGTTTGCGTTTTTCATGAAATGGGTACTATTATAATAGCCTTCCACTAGGCAGGATCACACTAGTAACTAGTCTCGTTTACCACCTGGCAAACGCGTGTTCAAAAATACTGAATCACCCTGTAGTTTTCAACAAGCAAATGTCTTTTGTTGCTAACTATTCGATACATGCTAATAAGAACACGGATATGTGTTCATTTATGCAAAGTAGGCTTCTTGGAAAAAAGAGACTAACGAAGCAGAGCGCTTTCGCACTGAAGATTCTAATATACGAAAGCGCTCTGTTTCGTTAGTTTCTTTTTTCCAAGTGGTCTACTTTGCATATTCGATACATACATTTTTCTTTATAGTAAAATGCGCAATTCTTTATTAAATGATAAAAAATAGGACATACCAAAAGGACTCGTCCCCTTTTCTAAGGGAGGTAAGCAGCCAAGGCACGTACCACTCACCCTTCACCCATCCCACACTCATTTCTTTTCTACTTTTGTCTCAGATCCTTGTGGGATATTATTTGCTTTTGTTTTGTTATCATTTGTCTGTCTGATTTTCATTTATTATTGTATGTCAATTTATTATTATTTACTATTTACCTGTTTGTTTATTATTTAACTATACCTATGCATTTATTTATGTATTTTATTTGTTATTTACATTATTATAGTTTTTATTTATTATTTTATCATTATTATGATTTTTTCGCATCCGACCTAGATATGGACCAAAAGGTCTCCTGTCGGCATGCTCCGCCTTTGTAATCCTTTGTAATCCTTTGAAAGGCCATTCTTGATCACCGCCCACTACCTGGGTCAGAAATGACCCAACAAGACACATTTCCTCCACAACAGAGCCCAAAAGGATTATAAAGGATTACAAAGGCGGAGCATGCCTACAGGAAACCTTTTGGTCCACATCTAGGTCGGATGCGAAAAAAAAATCATAATAATAATAAGTTGATAAATAAGAACTATAATAATGTAAATAACAAATAAAACACATAAATAAATGCATAGGTATAGTTAAAAGCCGAGTCTGGCTTACCCCCATTGCTTCATCACATGGTAACCTATACTGGAGTAACATCTAATACTTTAGGGAATGTCTTTATCACTCATATGGACCATAGACACACATTGGTTTATGTTAGAGTTAAGAAACTCTACTCATAGAGGAACTATGCTTTCGTGCGACAGCTGTCCTTCCATATGTTGTTCCCTTGAACTTGTCCTTTACCTCCTCTGTGACTCTAACTCTTCTGTATTCCCCTGTGGTGTAGAGGAAAAAGTTCTGAACTGTTTTCACCATACGTGCCAAAAAATTAGCCCCTTGCTCCAAGCGGGTCACTATCTCATCCATAGGTCGAGGGCAGCGAGGTCTACGAATTTCATTGGGATACCACCCAAGCCAAAGGTGCGGGCGCCAGATACGGAACTATCAGATGCAAAAATCCATCCAGAGACTCGAATTTCGCTGGGTCCCATGCACACGCCTCTTGTATCGGGGTGGCTAATGAGTGCGCACACACACAAAATGACACAAACACAAAATGCGTGCAACTGCTTACAAGGCTGCTTAGATACTAACGCCACTCTCTCCAATTAGCGCCAAAACAAAGGCGCGCATCGCATCTGCGATATACAACACAACCAACTCTTATAATATAAATACATAATAACATAATATAAATAATTCAATAGATAACAAAACAACAAAATACAATTCTACACCACACCAACACACTTTTGGATCCAGGCACTCCACATGTAACTCGCAGTGCCCTCCGCATGACCTCCTCCTTCTGGGGCAATTTTGGGCCAAATAA
>NC_134780.1:87457378-87464878 GCF_046742065.1 Oratosquilla oratoria | reverse complement strand
TTGGTTCCTGATAGTCAAAGGAAAGCAACGTCACTCAGGACCTCTGAGGGACTGATGTCATCATGTTTTGTATTAAGCTTATTTACTACTTTACAAAGGATTACAAAGGCGGAGCATACCGACAGGAGACCTTTTGGTCCATATCTAGGTCGGATGCGAAAAAAAATCAAAATAATAATAAATGAATAAATAAAAACTATAATAATGTAAATAACAAATAAAATACATAAATAAATGCATAGGTATAGTTGAATAATAAACAAACAGATAAATAGTAAATAATAATAAATTGACATATAACTAATAATTAATGAGAATCAAACAGACAAATGATAACAAAACAAAAAATAGATAATATGAAATAAATGATAATCATTCATTCATAATCATTCTTACTTACTTTAGCTCCCAGTGGATGGCGTTATGCCCGTCAGTGGTCCCAGCAAGTTTCTCCATCCGGCTCTGTCATGGAAGGCCCCTTCCTCCCTCTGAGGGATATTGTAGCTGTTTTATTGACTTATTGTTGCAAATTCATCTGTATTTGTGTTTTACTCCAGGTTTAGGGTCAGAAGGTCCTGGGTACATAAGTTGAATAGTGTTGGAGATAGTGTGACACCTTAGGGGACTCCACTGTATATCCTTTTTTTTTTCAAATAAATAGTTATTTTGGATACTTTACTTTTTTTGTCATTGTTGTGCATTTCATTTTGTTAAGAAATGTCCAGGGACAGTGTCGAAAACCTTATATCTATTATCATCCTTACCGCTGTTGGGTAGAACTTTCTCGTTGAAATGTTTTCACTATTTATTGGCAAAGTTTTGTAGGCAGTGGTTGAGTGGCCTTCTTTGAATACAAGGTGATTTGATGAGGCAGGCATATGTATTCTAATTTCGTCTGTGATAGAAATTTTCCATCAGTTTAGATATGGTGAAAACAAAAGGGGTATGCTTGTAGGATACTGGATTCACTAATTTTTTTCTCAGAATGAAGATTACATGTTTTTTTTTCTAGTGTAGGGATGTTATGATGCGACCAAAAATGATTGAAAATACCTGTGAGGGCCACTATTGATACAATGCTCAGTTGTTGTTGTTGTTGTTGTTGTTTTTTTTGGGGGGGGGTTGACATCATGTATGGGACCTCTTCATGGAAGTTCCTTAGTTTTGTTCTCATTTCTCTCTCTCTCTCTCTCTCTCTCTCTCTCTCTCTCTCTCTTTTTTTACTTTGTTAAGGAAAAATAGGGTTGCTTTAATCTCCAGTTTTGTATTACACATGTCTGTATAAGTTCCCTTTTCTGGTCTTGCGAATTTTTTTTTTTTTTATTGATCCTGTGTATTTCTTTATTTACTTTTTTCTGCTCCAACTACTTCACGAGACGATGCGTCTGTTTTTCTTTAAGGCTTCTGTGTCTCCCCTTTTTCTTTTTCTTTTCTTTTATCTTTTGAAAACTATTTTTAAACTTGTATTGTTTACGTGCAGTATCCGTTCTTTTCCTTAGTCTGACAGGTTCTTCTTCTCTTATTTGTCCTCATTATTAATAGAAATCCAATCTCGAGTGCAGATTTTGGGTCGAATTTCTTTTCAAAATATTTATTTTGTTTTCAGTACAATGAACCTTATAATGGTTTTATCAATAGATAGGAACCAAACTTAGTCAGCTTCTTCTTTATCAATTCTTATTTCTATTGTGTATTCTGGCCATTTTGCTTTGCTGTGGCAAAATGCCTTTTGTGGAAGGATTTGATTATTCTTCACGTTCTGTGGTCATTTTTAATGGAAAGTAGTTAGCAAGGAGATCGTGAATGGGTTTCTTAGTCACTCATGCATGAAGTAAGGTTGAGCACATTAAGATGCCTTGGGAAGTCACTTGTTGCTTGTGTATATGTACTATATATGTGTATGTGTATGTGTATGTGTATGTGTATGTACATGTATATGTGTATGTGGATATGCACATGTATATGTGTATGTGTATGTGTACGTATGTGTATGTGTGCATGTATATGTACATGTATATGTATATGTATATGTATATATATGTACATGTATATGTATATGTATATGCATACGTATATGTATACACACACATTATATATATATATATATATATATATATATTTATATATGTATGCATGTATGTATGCATGTATATATACATATGTAGGTAGGTATGCATGTATGTGTATATATGTATGTGTACGTATTCTTGTGTATATGCATTTGTGCACGTGCACATGTGCTTATAGAACTATGTTTAAGTTTAAGTGTATGTTTGTTTGTGTTTGTGTTTGTGTTTGTGTTTGCGTTTGCGTTTGCGTTTGCGTTTGCGTTTGCGTTTGTGTTTGTGTTTGCGTTTGTGTTTGTGTTTGTGTTTGCGTTTGCGTTTGTGTTTGCGTTTG
The DNA here is from genome assembly GCF_046742065.1 of Oratosquilla oratoria. NCBI lineage: Eukaryota > Metazoa > Arthropoda > Malacostraca > Stomatopoda > Squillidae > Oratosquilla > Oratosquilla oratoria. Next base: position 87,462,478 of record NC_134780.1, on the reverse strand, counting down.
AGTTTGTGTTTGTTTATGCTTATGTTTATGTACACGCACTTCAGTATACATTTAGACAAGCACATATTTGCATATGAATACGCACACCTCTACTTGTTTGTATACATTCGCACGCGCGCATGCGATCGTGCATGCGCGCCCAAGCTTGCGTGTTTATCTTTAGAAGCGGCACGCCGCTGGTATGTCCTCTCTTTGGAATGAACCTCAAATGGTCTCTCTTCTTTCCTCTCTCTCTTTCTCTCTATCTCTATCTCTATCTCTATCTCTGTCTATCTCTCTATGTCTCTCTGTCTCTGTCTGTCTGTCTGTCTGTCTCTCTCTCTCTCTCTCTCTCTCTCTCTCTCTCTCTCTCTCTCTCTCTCTCTCTCTCTCTCTCTCTCTCTCTCTCTCTTTCTCTCTGTCCGCTAGTATGTCCTCTCTACGGAATGAACCTAAAATGGTCTCTCCTCTTTCCTCTTCCTCCTTCTCTCTATCTCTATCACTCTCTCCATCTCTATCTCTCTATCTCTCTCTCTATCTCTCTCTATATCTCTCTATCTATCTCTTTATCTCTCTCGCTATCTCTATCTCTATCTCTCCCTCTATCTCTCTCTCTATCTATCTCTCTCTGTCTCTGTCTCTCTCGCTCTCTCTCTCTCACTCACTCTCTCTCTCTCTCTTTAGAATAAGGCAATGAATTATTGGACCCAACGTCTTCATCTTACGATACAAACGAAAAGCTCGATCACGTGTGTTTGAAACAAAGTCGGAGTGTGGTCAGAGGCGTTTAATTCTTTGAGGACATTTAAGGTTGGAAATGGGATCCTGGAGAGTCTGTGTCCAGAGGGTGTGTCCTTCGGAACTCTGTACGAAGTCAGTAGTCTGCAGACGGTTAAGCGTTATTGGAGAGGATCGGTAAATGTATATATGTTACGAAAAAAAATTGTCAGGTTTTATGGACATCACATACTGAAGAAGAATGGGACATAGAAAATATTACAAACCCCATTTCTGACACTAAAAAGTATAAGTGTAATTGGCAAGGCATTGTATGGAGTGTAGTACTGATGTTTGAAAACAATCAATCAATCATCTCTCAATCAGATATTCGTAGTCCATTGCTGAACAAAGGCTTCTCCCAAATTCTTCTACGAATCGAACAATTGTCCCAATCTCTGCCACATTACTCTTACAAACTTCTCTATCTCGCCTGGAAGCAAAGATGTATAAACTTGACGTAACAATGCGTCACGAATAGATTAGTATTTTATTGTGATATCTCGATTGAATATCAACGAAAAAAATAAATCTTTTGCAAATGTAAGTTAGCAAAGTGTTCAAGAAGAGATTTACCCAACAACTCTTTTGTAACAGTGATCTTAGGCTCAGAGCCGCAAGATTCGCAAAGACGACATCCTTCGAAGGAAGCGAATAACAAAAGAAGGGGGAAGAACAGGAGGAGAACAGAGGGGGGAAAGAGGGGGAGGGGGAGAGGGGGGGAGGGGGAGAGGGGGGGAGGGGGAAGGAGAGAGAAAAAGAAGAGTAACATGAAGAGTGAGGAGATTTAAGAGAGTTGGATATGAATCACAGCAGTGAGTAGGTACGGGAAGGTATGCATCTGGTGACGGAGGAGGAGGAGGAGGAAGTGAAGAAGAAGGCAGAGGAGGGGAGGAAGAAAAGGAGGAGGGTGGAGAAGGAAGAGAGGGAGAAGTAGGAGGAGGAGGAGGAGGAGGAGGAGGAGGAGGAAGAGAGAAGAAGAAAAAGAAGAGGAGGGAGATGAAGATGAAGAAGGCCAAGCACTGAGATTTGGCTGCGTTGGCTATGTAGAGGGAATCACTCTCTGCCTGAGCTGTTGAATTTAAATTGAGGAGCGTGGCACGAACTCCCCACCCCCCCATACACCAGTTAAGCTGACAGGACCGCCCAAGTTGCCATCTGTTTTTGGCCGCAATCATCAACCTTACTTCCGGCAGAAGGATTGCCACATACAAGCGTAGTTTCTGTTATATTTCCTTCGAGTGTAAAGACAAGACGATGTCGGTCATCAGGACCTTCGCCTTATCTGCGAACTCCATAGCTTCTGTTATATTTCCTTCGAGTGTAAAGACAAGACGATGTCGGTCATCAGGACCTTCGCCTTATCTGCGAACTCCATAGCTTCTGTTATATTTCCTTCGAGTGTAAAGACAAGATGATGTCGGTCATCAGGACCTTCGTCTTATCTGCGAACTCCATAGTTTCTGTTATATTTCCTTCGAGTGTAAAGACAAGACGATGTCGGTCATCAGGACCTTCGCCTTATCTGCGAACTCCATAGTTTCTGTTATATTTCCTTCGAGTGTAAAGACAAGACGATGTCGGTCATCAGGACCTTCGCCTTATCTGCGAACTCCATAGCTTCTGTTATATTTCCTTCGAGTGTAAAGACAAGATGATGTCGGTCATCAGGACCTTCGTCTTATCTGCGAACACCATATTTTCTCTTATATTTACTTCGAGTGTAAAGACAAGACGATGTCGGTCATCAGGACCTTCGTCTTATCTGCGAACTCCATAGCTTCTGTTATATTTCCTTCGAGTGTAAAGACAAGACGATGTCGGTCATCAGGACCTTCGCCTTATCTGCGAACTCCATAGTTTCTGTTATATTTCCTTCGAGTGTAAAGACAAGATGATGTCGGTCATCAGGACCTTCGTCTTATCTGCGAACTCCATAGTTTCTGTTATATTTCCTTCGAGTGTAAAGACAAGACGATGTCGGTCATCAGGACCTTCGCCTTATCTGCGAACTCCATAGTTTCTGTTATATTTCCTTCGAGTGTAAAGACAAGACGATGTCGGTCATCAGGACCTTCGCCTTATCTGCGAACTCTATGGAAATCCCCAGAGGCTAGAATGTCTTGCTACGCAACAGGGGATGGTGGTAAACGCAGATGACACGATGAATAAAGAGTTAATACATACGAAAGTTCTTGTGCCTCTCTCCAGCGGGACGAAGGAACACGAGTGACCAGATGATTAATCCTCCCAACACATAGTTTAGTTTAGTTTATTGGCAAAATTATAGTATACAACATGATATATCATACAACTTTCTAGATTTAGTATTGTCCAGTATGCAAGTCAAACTATACGTACATCGCTTCTAGAAAATAGAAGGCTTCTATAAGATGCAGTATATATACATGCACCTTCCTCACAAATACTGTTACGAGCCGACAGTAAAAAAAAAATCCACCATTTAGACATATTAAAACCTAGTTAAGATATAGAACATTTTTTTCCATAATATAGACCGCTAATATATTAATATACAATATCATAAATATTCACAACATCACTGCCTAATGCCATTTCTTGCTAGACATTTCTAACACAGATATATATACTCTATATGCACCTTCTTCACAGATACTGTTACGCACCTACAGTTAAAAAAGAAAAACACTATTCATACATATTTATACCTGGTAAAGCAGGTAGAATATTTTTTTCATAATATAGACCACTAATATATTTATATACAATATTTATAACTATTCATACTATCACTGCCTAATACCATCTCTTGATGGACATTCCTAAGACGAATATCTACACTCAAGACCTGCAGATATACACTTGCTGACAAGGAAATACATTATTGTCAGAAAATAGAATTAATTTGGATGTGAGTAGAAACAACTTTGTCAACCGTGTAGTTAATTAATGGAATAAACTTCCTGCAGAGGCAGTGCAATGTAGTTCAGTTCGTAGCTTTAAGATTCGTTTAGATAAATACCTATGCATGATGCTGTAATGCCTGCCATTTATTTTATATTTGTTTGTTTATTATCATTTGTCTGTTTATTATCTAACTATACCTATGCATTTATTTATTTTGTTTATTATTATCTATGCTGTTATTATTTTTTATTTGTTTATTTATTTATCATTATTATATTTTCTTCGAATCCGACCTAGTCATGGACCAAAAGGTCTCCTGTCCGGATGCTCCTCCTTTGGAATCCTTTGGAATCCTTTGGAATCCTTTACACCCACAGCAGCACATAAGTAAAAGACGTATCTATTATGTTCTCAATTGTACATGCGTTCAAACATATACATGGTAAGTTGAGGTCAAAACACCTGACCCATCCAATATTTTTTAGCTATATAGATGGGGCGATTCTTTCTTAGTACTTAATATATTTTTCTATACAAGACACTATTTCTTACTATAAAATGAATACAGCATAGGAAATATAATGAATTATCACCAATAAGACCTATAATTTCATGGTAAAAACATCAATTTTTTTATACACATGAAACGACATTTTACTATAATCATATACCACACAGAAAATATACCACAATTTTAACTATAAGGTGCATACCACATGGAAAACATACCAAACAATTCTCAATAAAAGCCAATTCCCCCAAACGACAAAATCTCCCGGAAAGTTCCGTGGACTTTTGTCCACCCGCGGACAATAGGTCTGAGGGAGGAAATGTCCTCAGAAGCTTCCGCAGGAAGAAGACCCGTCTTGCCAACAAATTTTGATCCATTTTCTAAACAATTCTCAATAAAAGCCAATTCCCCCAAACTACAAATCCCCCGGAAAGTTCCGCGGACAATAGGTCTGCGGGAGGAAATGTCCTCAGAAACTTCCGCAGGAAGAGGACCCGTCTTGCCCACAACTTTTGATCCGTTTTCTAAAATTCAGGTTCATCCGCTCAAGAACAATAAAGTAGCTTTTCCTATCCCCCTGGGGAGCTGTTATCCCCGCCCTGCCTCGATGACTTTATTGACTTCTTAGAAGCGGCGGTGGGGAGAGATTGGGAAGTGGGGAGGGGTGGGGAGGAAGAAGAAGAATGTGATCGATCGGGTGAGAGCGGAGGAAAACGTGGAACAGAAGTAGACATGGTCAAAGATAATTTCACAAAAAAAAAGAGGGAAAAACAAAGGAATGGGTAGAAATTTGTACAAGGAAAAACAGAAAATGGGTAAAAGAAGGGAGGAAAAGTCAGTGAAAAGCAAAACATCAACGGGAAAATGAAATCAGAGAGAAGAATTGGCAAGGAAAGTTACAATAAATTGTAAAAATAACGAAAATTATTTTTACCAAGATAACA